>NC_066575.1:8002959-8015459 GCF_024679095.1 Eriocheir sinensis | reverse complement strand
TCACCCAGCGCTCCTTACTTCGGTGTCCTATTGTGTAAAGCTCCAGTGATGGCTCTCAAGACATGAAGCGCCGATACTCTAAATGCTCCTCCTCAATGTATATAGCGGTCTTACTCCCAAACACACAACAGCCTGTCACTCACCTAACGCTCCTTCCGTCCCGGGGTAATAAGTTAATTCTCACCCACGACAGGTTTAAAGGCCGGTGTGACTGAGATGAGCACGATAAGATTAGATAAGATAACTTTATTGTCACATTGAATACGAAATACAACATGAAATTTGTTTTGGCATTGAGCTCATCCATGCGCTAAAAGTACAGCTATAATGTATCCCCTTAACTTAATCTTTACATACACTCCCTGTCATGTGAGACCCAACAAGTGTCGCCGTCAGCTGTCACGCGGGGCTGAAAGGGAGAACCACAGGGCGAGACTTAAACACCTGAGGGAAAAAAATACGGTGACGACCTCAATATAGAAAAGTTTCCTTGCGCTAAATCTCAAAAATCAAAGGAATAGAAAATGAATGAACGGATTATTGCGAGAAAGCACTGGTGGGAAATGAAAATAGAAGAGTTGCAACGCGCTCCTAAAGTATGGCTCGGTGAGGGATACATCGCTCATCCCTTGAAGTCTATTATAAGATTTGCTGTCCAATTAAAGTTTGAAGACGTGCCCGCAACGCTCCATCAGTTTCAGGATAAATAGTTTGCTCTTCTCTTTTATCCTTCTTATTTTAACTTTTCTTCCCCCCTTCGCTCTCCCCATCTGTGTAACTTGTCATTTTTTCCTCCTTAAAATATGCAAACTCGTGTAGCACATAAAACAGCGCCTTTATGATAAATGGTCCGCCCAGGCTTCGTATCTTTCACGTATTACACTTTTCTCTTTAACTTCTTACATCGATTCCGTATAACTTCTGCATGTTTTCCTTAAAAGTTCGGACACCTCCAAGAACGCCTTCACAATTTTTCCTTTATTCCATCGCTTCCGTTTAACCATTGCGACCTCCTTACGTTTAACAGTTTACCATCACCTTCAAACCTCGCATTCAACCAACATCTTCACAATTTTTTTTTATATATCGCTTCTGTATAACGATTGTGACCTCCTTTTGTACATACACAAATTTCACCAGCGCTTTCTTACTAACCTCCCATTCAGCCAACAGCTTAATAATCCTCCTTTTATTGTATCGCTCCTAAATACTTTGCCAGTACCTTCATCGGCTCTCATTTTACAAACAGCTTCACAGTCTTTTTTTTAGTATCTTCTGTATAACGATTGTGACCTTTCGTACATACACAAATTTCACCAGCGCTTTCTTACTAACCTCCCATTCAACCAACAGCTTAATCCTTTCTTTTTGTATCGCTTCTAAATACTTTAACAGCACCTTCATCGGCTTTCATTCTACAAACAGCTTCACGATCTTTTTTTGGTATCGCTTCTCTGTAACGATTGTGACCTCCTTACGTATAAACACACTTTACCAGCACCTTCATAACACCGCATTAACCCAACAGCTTAATCCTTTTTTTTTTATCGCTTCTAAATACTTTGCCAGCACCTTCATCGCCTCGCATTCAGCCAACCTCCTCCTCCTCCTACCATGCGTCACGCTTTTGTATAAACTTCTGCATCGTCACAGCTTCCATTATACGTACACCAACGCTTTCCTGCACTCCACTTCCTGCTTCTTACGTCCGCAGCGCCTCTGACACACGTGTTCTCACCACACACTAAAGCGAAACCCATGCACACATTCGCCTCCGCCGCAATTATACTTACGACACATCGCCCACACTACGTCTAGCAAGGCCCTCTCACAAGCCTCACGTCCTGCCTCACACTCGCTCACCACACATCACCCTCATCCTGTCTAGCAACGCCTACGCCCCTTGTCTCCCTTTCACACACCGCCCACACTCTGTCTTGTCACACCCACGCACCCTTGCCCACGACACCGTAACCACACCCTATCCAGTAACGCCCAAGCTCCCTTCTGTAATCATCACCCTTTTCTTTGCCTAACTCCTATAACAGATTTTAGAAGATTTTAGAATAGTTAGAAGATTGTAGCCTCAGAAATAGAAGTTTTAAGAAAGTTTTAGGTTCGGATATAGAAGTCCGTTGAGGTTTTCGATGGTTTTGTGCTAGGATATAGGAAGGTTTAGACTTTAGAGAGTTTAGAAGGCCATAAGGTGAGAAATTGAGGTTTTAGAAGAATACGAAAGCTGAAGGCTGAGATATAGAAGGTTTTAGAGGTTGCAGAAGGTTATAGATTGAGAAATAGAAGTTTTTTAATATTTTTTAAGGATTTAGATTGGGAAATAGAAGTTTTTTGGGGTTTTAGAAGGTTTTAAAATTGGAAATATCATTTTTTTTAGGTTTTAGAAAGTTTTAGATTGGGAAATATGTTTTTTGGGGTTTTAGATTGATGAATAGAAGTTTTATATGTTTTTTTAAGGTTTTAAGCTGAAAAATAGAAGGTTTTATGGGTTTTAGAAGATTTAAGGCCAATAACTAGACGTCTTCAGGGTAGGGTCAAGAAAATTTTTGAGGAACGGGCTATTATTATTATCATTATTATTACCATCATTATTAGTTTCATCTCCCAGCCCACGTAAAGAATGTCCCTCGCTACCTACCCATCAACATTGTCTCCACAGCACAAACACCTTCGCCAGCTCCCCTCGCCTTCCTCACGCCCTCCCCGTAGAATATCCCGTGTAATACATTCTCAGGCTGACCCAAGAATTTCTCCATTACCCTACTGCCCCTACCTTATGAGGGGAAGACTTGAGGGGATCTTGCTGTGCTCTTTCTTTCTCTTTCTCTCTGGTTTTCTTTACTTTTCTTTATTTCGTTTTCTTTCTCTCTTTCTTCCTTTCTTTCTCATTATTTCTCATTCTTATTTAATCTCCTCCGTCTCCTTTTCTTTGTTTATATTATTAATGTTTTCTTTCTTTTCTTTTTCTTCTTTTCCTCCTCTTCCTCTTCCTCTTTTCGCTTCTTGTATCACGTTCTTCCTTGATTTCCTCTTTCTTCCCTCACTCTCCCTTTTTCCTTCCTTTCACCTCTGCTCTTTCCTCTCTTTCTTTCTCTCTCTTATTCTCTCTTTCTTTCTTTCTCATTATTTTTTATTATTATTTCTTGTAATCTCTTTTGTCTCCTTCTCTTCCATGTCTTATTTCTTATCTTTTATTGTCTATTTTATTATTGTTTGTTCTTTTTCTTTTACTTCATTTCCTCCTCCTCCTCCTCCTTTCTCTGTCTCGTTCATTCTTAATTTCCTCCTTCCTTCTTCACCCTCTCCCTCATTCCTCCTTGTCACCTTTACCCTTTCCTTTCTTTGTTATTCCCTTCTTCGTTCGATATCTCCGTTCTTACTCCTTTTCCTTCACCTCTTGTTCCTTCATTCACTTCTTTTGTTATTCTTCCTTTCTCTCTCTCTCTCTCTCTCTCTCTCTCTCTCTCTCTCTCTCTCTCTCTCTCTCTCTCTCTCTCTCTCTCTCTCTCTCTCTCTCTCTCTCTCTCTCTCTCTCTCTCTCTCTCTCTCTCTCCACCCTTTCGTCGCATGTTCTACTCTTCTTCCTCCTCCTCCTCCTCCTCCTCCTCCTCCTCCTCATGTTATCGTTTCATTACCTGGTGAGATCCATATGATAATGCCCAGGTGTTAAAGGTTTAGGTCACACACACACACACACACACACACACACACACACACACACACACACACACACACACACACGCACACAGAGGATTGAATGGATGGCTAAGGTGGGAAGGGAAAGCCAGTATGGTACAGACGATTCAACTCTCTTATATTTCTTTTTTATGGCTCGTGGTTTTACTAGATTGGATTTTTTTTTCATAAGCTGATTTTTTATTGTTTTTCTTCTTCGTGATTTGATGTTTACGACGTTCCGGCCATCAGCGTTCCGCCAATCACGTCTCATCGTCGCCTCCGCCTGTTGAGTTTAGCAATGAAGAAAAAGAATAAAGAGACGAAGAAAACGGAAGTAAAGTCTAACGATAATAGAGAAAATGGGAATAGTGTTTAACGGTAATACAGAAAACGGTAATGAATTATAAACACAAAAAAGGTTGAACTAAAAGGAAATGAGGATAAGACAAACAGGAAAACAGAATTACACAAACACACACACACACACACACACACACACACACACACACACACACACACACACACTATTCCCTTCACCACACAACACCCTCCCTTCCCCCCCATCCCCCCTCCTCCCTCAGCCTCCCTAGCATGCAGATCAAGGTTCACGTGGATGAGTTGCAAGTAAATGGCGCGGAACAGGAGCTGAATGACCGGCGCGGGGAGACTTAATCACCGACTTATTTACCTGTGAAACGCTTATTGAGGGACACCTGGCAACCCGCGCTGCTGCCTTATGCTACACAGGGCACGTGGGACTCACCTTTGATCACCTCTGCTTTTCTTACCTGCTAATTATCGCCTCACCTTTTGTCACATCTTACCTGTTATTACTTGTTTTTCCTGTCTTTGTTTTTTTTTTTCTCTTATTTTCTTCTTCTTTTACTTCTTTTTTTTTTACTTCTCTTATTCTTTTCTCCCCTCAGGTATATTTTCTTACTTTTCTCTATTCCCTTTTTAACTTGGTATCTCGTTTGTAGTCTTTTCATCACTCCACAGTCTCTCATCTTTTCCCCTTCCTCTCATTCTTTTCTCTCCTCATATATCTTTTCTAACTATTCTTTTCTCTATTCCTTTCTTTCCTTAACTTTTGTGTTCCCTTTTCATCACTCCACAGTCTCTCATCTTTTCCCCTTCCTCTTATTCTTTTCTCTCCTTATATATCTTTTTCAACTATTCTCTATTCCTTTCTTTCCTTAACTTTTGTGTCCCCTTTTGATCACTCTACGTTCTCTCAACTTTCCCTCTTCATTCCTCTCTTTCTCTGTCTCACTCCCTTGCTTCATCCTTCATCCCTTCCCTTCCTTCTGCTAACCTCTCTCTTCTTTATCTTCTCTTTCCCTAGTACCTTCTTTGCCCTCTTTTCATCCCCTCAATCTTTCCCCTTCATTCTCCTCTCTCTCTCACTCACTCACTTCCTTCCTCCATCATTCTTACCTTCTCACTCCCTTCTCATCTCATCTCACCCTTCCACTCCATCCACCTTACGTACCTCACCTCACTCTCATCAGCTCAAAACGTTATGCCGTCACTTAAGTAATATAGAGGGTGCCTTCCTGGTAATTGAAGTCCTCGGCCCTCCCTTCCCCTCACGCCCTGCCGCTCCACCTGGCTTGCCGTGTCGCCACCTGGTCCCTCGTTTTCTTATTCTCGCTCGGCCTGTTCAAGGAGGGACTTAGGCATTCTAGCGTCCCAAGTACCACGTCCATGCTCTTGTGGAAGTGTTATGTTCGTGTTAAATGGTGGAAAGGGAAGGGTTATTGAGAGAGAGAGAGAGAGAGAGAGAGAGAGAGAGAGAGAGAGAGAGAGAGAGAGAGATTAAATAATGGAGAGGAAAGAGAATGATGCTTAACTTAATGAGAGCAATATAAGAATGATAATGAAGAGATAATTGGAGAGAAAAGGAGAGAGAGAGAGAGAGAGAGAGAGAGAGAGAGAGAGAGAGCAATACGGTACCCAAATCTTCTTTTTTTAAAATTAATTTTACCTCCCCTAATGCCTATCTGACTGTGACATGTGCAAGGGTAATGTGGCTTGGTCGTGTGTGTGTGTGTGTGTGTGTGTGTGTGTGTGTGTGTGTGTGTGTTGGGGGGGGGGAGGGGGTTAGGTTAAGGGAGGGTTCGCTTTTCATAAATGCAACGAATGGATTTTGGGGCCGCGACTAAATGATTACGTGCATAAATTTGCCTGAAGAGTGAAAGGGTGTTATGGTCCACTCCCCGCCCCCCCCCCCTTCCCTCCTTTTTTCCCCTCCTTTCTTCTTTTCCCTCCCTTATTTCTTCCATTGTTCCTCCCTCTCATGTCTTCTCCTTCTTTCCTTCTCCTTTCCATTCTTTTCATCCCTCCCATGTCTTCTTCTCCTTCCTTCGTTCCTTTTTTTCTCTCCTTTTCCTTTCTTTTCATCCCTCTTATGTCGTCTTCTTCTTCTTCCTTCTTTTCTCTCCTTCTTTTCCTTTCTTTTCATTCCTCCCATGTCTTCTTCTCCTTCCTTCTTTCCTCTCCTTCTCTTTTTTTTCTTTTCCTCCCTCTCATGTCTTCTCCTTCCTTCTTTTCTCTCCTTCTTTTCCTTTCTTTTCATCCCTCCCATGTCTTCTTCTCCTTCCTTCTTTCCTTTTTTTCTCTCCTTCTTTTCCTTTCCTTTCATCCCTCTTATGTCTTTTTCTCCTTCGTTCTTTCCTCTCCTTCTTTTCCTTCCTTTTCACCCCTCTCATGTGTCGTACAACTTTCTTTCCCCTCCTTCCTTTTCTCTTCTCTCCTTCTTTCATTCATCTTTCGTTCTTGCACTTCTTCTTTTCTTCTTCTTCCTCTTCTTTTTTTCCATGATAATTTCCTCATATCCTTGTTTTCTCCTCCACCTTTTCTCTCCCTCATCCTTTCTTCCTTTCTCCATCATTCTTTTATTTCTCCCTTCTTCCTTCTTCCTCTTCCTCCTTTTCATAATCTCTTCGTCTTTTCTCTCGCTCTCCTACCCTATCATTCCCTTTTCTCTTCCTTCCTTCATCTGTTCATCCTCTCTCTTATTCCAAGCTCATCATTCCCTCTTTCTCTTCTTTCCTTCTTTTATCTCTTTATCCTCTCTCTCCTACTTCAAGTCTATCTTTCACTCTTTCTTTTCCTTTCTTTCCTTAATTTCTTCGTCCTCTCTCATACTCCCTTTCGACTATTTTCTCTTCCTCTTCTTTATATTCTTTGTCTTTATCTTTTATCATACTTCCATCTTATCTTCATTCTCTCTTGTACTTTCATCCTGTCATTCCATCTTCTTCCCTTCCTTCCTTCACCTCCTCGTCCTTAGTCTCCTTCACTCACCATTCTTATACCATGCCGTTTGTTACTGTACTAAGATCTCGAAGAATGTCTCGCTGCCTTCTACGTCACCCTAACACCGGCAAGCTAACGTGTACCAACGCTCTCTACCGCCTCCTAAGCATGTGACTCGCTGCTCCCAACGTCACATCCATCGGCGCTAACACGGGCAGCCGGTAACATGCGTGGGAGGGAGCGAGCTACAAGCGCTTATTACATGCCTTCCAATCACGAGGTTTGGCTGGGTACGTTGGAGGGTGGGAGGGAGGGTGGGTGAGAGGAGAAGAGAGGAGAGGGATAGGAGTAGAGGAGGAGAGGATTGGGACAGGTAATCGTAAGGAGGGTTAGTGGGATGAGAGGATACCTTTAGGATGTGATAGGGGATTGATTATGAAAGGTACGGTAGAGTCGTTCTTTCTTTTGATCGGGTTGTTTCTCTTTCACTCACTCACTCACTCACTCACTCACCTACGCATAGAGTTGGAGTAAGGGAAAGCACTACCACTACCTCCATCATCATCATTACCACCACCACCACCACCGGCCAAGCTGAACTTAAAACTCCGCCGGCATGATATCGCTGGAGCACATTTCGATTCCAGGTTACTGGCGAATTCCGGGACTTTTATGTAGCTTGGAATGCTGACGTACGACTCGGGGACTGGCTGACCTTATAACTGACTGACTGGCTGTCTCTCTGATTGACTGGCTTCGGGACTGACTGACTGATTGGCTGACTTTCTGACTAACTAACTGAGGTACTGTTTGACGGAGTGACTGACTGACTGGCTTGGAAACTGGTTGACTGACTGACTGAAGGACTGGATAGCTCTCCGACCGACTTGCTGGGGGACTGACTGAGTGACTGACTGGCTGACTGACTGACTGACTGTTTTGGAGACTGACTGACTGACTGGCTGGCTGGCTTAATGACTGACTGGCAGATATATTGACTGACTGACTGCCGGATTGGTTAACTGGTTTGATATGTGGGTGTGGATGTGTGAATGTCTGACTGACTGACTGGCTGAAGGGCTGGATGACTAACTGAATGACTGGCTGACTGGCGGGTTGGTTTACTGACTGGGTATGTGACTGGGTGTATGGGTATGACTGGCTGACCGGCGACTGACTGACTGTGAAGGCTGTCTAGCTAATTGAACTGGTTGAGTATCTGTCTGGCTGTCTGACATTGAGGGATTACCAAATGACTGACTGACAAACTGACTGGTTGGGTGTGATGGATGGCATTAATACGCGATGACGATGACCTCTTTTATGTCTCCTGGGTCATTTTTCCTCTCCGTTCGTTCGTCTGTCCTTCCTTTGTTGACATTTCTTTGCTCTGCCCTCGACGCTGAACGGGGAAGCGAGCGAGGACTAACCTAGGACTGAGTGATGGGATGGGAAGTGGAAGAAAAGATAAAGTATGGGTCTTGTAAACGAAATAAAGGAAGATAAAGACTTGATGATTAAGTAAAAGGCAGGTTCAGTGCTTAAGCTCACGTTTGAGAGTGGGAAATATGAAGTGTTGATCTTGTAAACGTAAAAAAAGAAGACGAAACTAGTTGATGATTAAGAAGGGGAAAGTCTGTGTTGGAAAAATTAAGTACAGGTCGTTTGAATGTGATGAATGAAAATAAAAAAGTTGATGATTGAATAATGGGAAATTCAATGTTCAACCCCTTATTGGAAACTGATAAAAAAATAATGGTCTTGTGGACGTAATTAAAGTGGAAAATAAATTAATCGTGATGGAGTGTATAATGGCAAATTCACTGTTTAATCTCTTGTTGGAAAGTGGGAGAAAAAGAACTTGTCTTGCGAAAGTAATAAGAAAAAAAATCGTTATTGAGCAAAAGGAAATACATCAGTGTTTAAGGTCCTGTTGGAAAGAAAATAAGAAAAAAAGAAGTACTGGTCTTTCAAACGTAATAAGAGATTGAATGAGTGAAGGCACATCCATTCTTTTTTAAGTCTTTGATAGTCGTAAAGAAACCCTTCAAAGATATAAATTGACGGAAACTTCTTGACTTCAAAGAAATATATAGTCGCCCATCTTTGGAGGTGGGAACATACATTGATTATTGATGTGTAAGGGTCATCCGGTGTGTGTGGGTGTGGGGGGGGGGGGGGCGTGTGCGATGTAGGGATACGTGGAATTCACATTAGAATCAAACACCAACTTCCTATATTGGTAGAATCGTCTTTCCAATTTTTCCATTCGACTTTCGGAGTGATCGACTAACTAAAGGAGAAAAAAATGTAAAGTCGGGAAAAGCTATAAACGATAAAAAGCTCTTCTTCCTCACTAAAAAAAATTATATGTATGAGGTCAGTGATATCAATGACAATGTATATCTATTTCTTTCGAGTTTATTGACAAAGTTTTCTCATACAAAGACGTAAGTAAATACCAATAAGTAAATGCCGATAATAATAATAATAATAATAAAATAATAATAATAATAATAATAACAACAACAACAACACTAGAAGAACAAAAACAAGTAGAGCAAGTACAAGAACAAGAAGAAAGAGAAGAACAAGAACAAGAAAAGAAGAACAAGAAGAGAAAGAAGAACAAGAAGAACAAAAAAAGAACAAAAAACGAGACTAAGAAGAAAACAAGAACAAGAAAAAAACAAAAAGAGGAAGAAAACAAGAAAAAAACATAAAAACAAGAAAACGAAGAAAAAAACAATACCGAGAACAAAGAGGACGATAATTAATAAACGCAGAAAATTCACATCAAATCAAACCAGATCGCAGGAGTAACACATTTTAACACATCTTTTACGTATCACAAAAGTCTAACGCACATTCACTTACTCACAGCGTACAAAGTGAGGGGAACCTTTAAGCCACATTTTTCCCCTCTTAATTACGCTTCCTCCCCTCCTTTCCCTCTTCATCTTTCTCCTCCTCCTCCTCCTCCTCCTCCTCCTCCATACTTTTCCCTTCTCTCTGTATGTATATCATTATTTATAAAGTCTTGTCTGTTCGTCCAACTATGCTCTGATTAGATTAGCGTTAAAAGATAAATTTCAGTTCCTTCCACCCAAACGGTCACCAATCACAGGCTGCAGAGGAGGAGGAGAGGAGAGGAGAGGAGAGGAGAGGAGAGGAGAGGAAGGGGAGCAGATTGAGAGGAGCAGGGAGATAAGAAAAGCTAAAGTAGGAAGAGGAGGGGAGGAGGAGGAGGAGGAGAGGAAAGGAGAGGAGAGGAGAGGAGAGGAGAGGAGAGGAAACGGGACAGATTGGGAGAAGGATGATAAGGAGAGCTAGAGTAGAAAGAGGAGGAGGAGGAGGAGGAGGAGGAGGGGACCCAGATTAGGAAGGAAAGGAATGATATATCCATCAAGTTAACCAATAACACTATCGATCGTCGAGAGAGAGAGAGAGAGAGAGAGAGAGAGAGAGAGAGAGAGAGAGGCAATCCATCAACTGAGCTTTCTAAAGAGAGTTACGCGAGGCACAGAATGAACTTATTGTCTTTCCCTTCTCTCCCTCCGAAGTAGGACGCTGAATAGTTGAAGAACACGAAGAGGAATTACCGGAGCGGGAAGGAGTCACACCCACACTAATAATATATAGACAGGGGAAGAGACAGGGTGGGATGGCCTTCAGAAGTCTCCTTATGTCCTTATATCCACAAGCGGTCCCTGTCTTACCGTACGGCTGTGAGACATGAACACAATAGACACATGAAGAGGGGTGTCGATGTCTTTAGTGCTAAGTGTCTTCGGAGGATCATAGGGCATCGCTGGAATGACCTCGTGTCCAACCAGCGGCTACCTCGTGAGACTGAATCGAGGCATATTACCAGCTTAGTCCGTGAACGCCAACTCCGGCACGCCTAGGAGAGAAAGGATGGAAGGCACTGAAGAAAGGATAATAGGGAAGGAAGACAAGATGAGAAGAAACAATTAGAAGATGTATGTGTGGAGTGAAGGAAGGAAGAAGGGGAAGGAGAATAAGAAAAAAAGGAAAGCAGAGGAATAATATAAGAATGAAAAAGAGAGAGACAGGATGGGAGTCGGAGAGGGAGAGGGGGAAGGAGGAGGAGGAAGAAGTTGAAGTGGAGGAGGAGGAGAGGAAGGAGTAGGAAAGACAGGAGGGAAGCGAGGAAAAGAAAAGATTCGGAGAGTGAAGGAGGAAGGGAGAGGGGATGAAGGAGAAATATTTAGGAAGTGGAGGAGAAAAGGAGGAAGAAAAAAAAGGGAAGAGGAGGAGGAGAAGGAGGAAAAAAATATAGAAGATAAGGAAGGAAGGGACTACGAAAGAAAAAGATTGAAAAGAGAAGGAAGACTGGTGGATGAGAGAGAGAGAAGCTGAGTGACAGACAGACAGACAGACAGAAGAACAGAAAAAAAAGGCATTCTTCTATATAGTTACCGTGAAAAATAAATAGAAAAAATAAAATACATAAAAACAACAATGAGAAAAAAAGGAAGAGAAAGAAATAACACAGAATTAAAGGGAAAAAAAATAACACAATCTTCTACATCTTTACCTTAAAAAAAATACATATAAAAACCAAATACTTCAGAAACAATAAAATAAGTAGAAGAAAGAAATAACTATAAATAAAGTAATATATAAAGGCAACAGGCATAGGTAAATAACTAAGGGCAGGGGAAGGGTAAGGTTATTGGGGCAAGGTTCAAGGGGCTCCAGTATAGTCTACCTTCACCTGTCCGTTCACTCCCAGGTGCTCGCCGTTCATTACTTATTCCGCACCTGCTCAGATATTATTAAGGGAAAGTGGCTGTACCGTGTGTGTGTGTGTGTGTGTGTGTGTGTGTGTGTGTGTGTGTCTAGATCCGATTATATGTTTAAAGGTGTCTGCTAAATCTTTTTTTTTTTTGTGTGTGTGTGTGTGTATGTGTATGTATTTTCCATCTTGCTTCTTTAATAATCTTTTAATAACAAACTGGTATAAATGTTAGATAGGTTTATTTACGTTTAATGAACACGAAAATACATTGCAAGATTGAGATATTAAATCAGCCCACTCGTTACCGATGGAAGACATGAAGAATAAATGAAAAAAAAGCGGAAAATGGCCATCTCTTTTGATTCTTTTTTGTAGGAGCAGCGAGTAGCGGGCTTTTTTTATTATTATTGTTTCCTTTCTTTGTGCCCTTGAGCAGTCCCCTTTATTGTAAAAAAAAAATTATAGATAAATTCAAAGAAAAACGAAGATCTCTCAAGTGAAGCTCTTTTTATTAACTTCAAGTGGATTACCTGAAAGAAAACGGCAAAGTCAAGTAAGAAAAAAATCAGTAACTTTCTGGAGGACCGAAGATTAAAACTAAGCCGAGAAACGATTAACTTCATATTTTCTTTCCATCTGCGTTACCAAAAGACTACGAAACTCCAATTAATTTATGAGGTACGCGTCTGGTCTGTCTGTGTCCGTCTGCCAGTCTGATGCTCTCTTCTCTCTCTCTCTCTCTCTCTCTCTCTCTCTCTCTCTCTCTCTCTCTCTCTCTCTC
>NC_066575.1:7947959-7997959 GCF_024679095.1 Eriocheir sinensis | reverse complement strand
ACTGGGTTCGAAGTATCATGCCACCCTGTCTTGTTATCAGTCCTGGCGTAAATGGGTCTGGTTCTTTACTATACTTCGACCTTCCTATCTGGCGGTGTAAAGGGATGGGGGAGGAGGAAGAGGAGGGGAAGGAAAGGTAGGGATGAAGGGAGGGTGGGAGAGGGGAAGGGGTAGAACGATAAGGAAAGAAAAGAAGAGCTGGGAAAAGGAGAAGTAGAGGAAAGGAAAATTTGGGGTTTGATAGTGATGGGGTCGAAGAGGGAGGAGAAGGAAAGGAAAGAAAGGAAGAAAGGAAAAACGAGGTGGTGGAAAGGAAAGGAGAAAGGAGAGGAAACGGTCTTGTGTTCTTGTTTTGTTGTTTTGATTGTAACTCTTCGTTTTCTTCTTTATTTTTCTCTATTTTAAAACTTACCATCAATCCCTTTTTTTCTTATCATTGCTACTCCTTCCCTTCTTTGTCTTCTTTCTTCCACTCCTTCATCTTCTCTTTTTCTTCCTCCTTTTCCTCCTCCTCCTCCTCCTTCGCCTAGAATCCCAGAGCAGCGGGAATAAATAGGAGGTCTCAACACCCTTATAGCAGGATCAACGGCGTCTTGGGGGGGAAAGCTGCGCCAAAAATCCGTCCAAAGCGTTCAGTGCTATGCGGTACCGCTCACACCGACTTGATATTGGCCTCTTCTTTGCTCCTTTGTAGTATGAATAAAGTAGTAGTAGTAGTAGTAGTAGTAGTAGTAGTGGTAGTAGATGTGGTTACGACAGCTTATATCCCAAAGTACCTGTAAGTGTATTAACCAATCTCTCTTGTTTCGTCTGACGTGGGTTCAAGTGTCTATTGAGAGAGAGAGAGAGAGAGAGAGAGAGAGAGAGAGAGAGAGAGAGAGAGAGAGAGAGAACAAAAAACCTTCGAGACAAACGAGTCGGGAAAGAAAAGAATAAAAAAAAAACATTCCAGAAAAAAAATGACCGTCTCGTGAGGGCGTCTCCAGTCATCTTGGAATATAAATAAACAGGAGTAAAAAGGATCATCAAAGGAATTCCGAAACCATAAAAGGGAGAGGAAGGAGGTTCAGATCCAGCAGAGAAGGGTTCAAGTAGCTATATTTAGACAAAAATCACAGTATACAGTTCATTTTTTTATCTTTATAAATTGAAAGAAGAAAAGTAATGATTGTAGTAGTAGTAGTAGTGGTAGTGGTGGTGGTGGTAGTAGTAGTAGTAGTAGTAGTAGTAGTAGTAGTATTGATGATGGTAGTAATAATTGTTGTTGCTATTGTTATTTTTGCTGATGGTGTTCTTGTAGCAATAGTGGTAGTAGCAGTAGTAATAATAGTAATAGTAGTAGTAGTAGAGTAGTAGTAATAATAGTAGTAGTAGTAATAGAAGTAGTAGTAATAATAGTAGTAGTAGTAATAGAAGTAGTAGTAATAGCAGTAGTAGTAATAGTAGTAATAATAGTCGTAGTCGTAGTAGTAGTAGTAGTAGTAGTAGTTATTGTTCAAGTATATATCCAATACTTGAATGATAAAAAAAACACGTGAGATAGAGAGAGATAAAAAAGAAAAGTCAGGTCGATCGAGGTACACACACTGAGAAGGGAGAGAAAAAAAGGGAAGGAACAAAGAAGAAAAAAGAAGAAAAAAACGAAAAATAAAAACAAACAAATATCTTGAGGCGGCAAAAATGAAGCTCACCGGGATATAGATTTCGGAGGAGCTTCTTTGTGTTCGATTTTTTTTTCTATTTCTGTTTCGCCTTCAACGGTTGGCTTCTCTGCGCCTCGGGAGTCGATTTCCTATTCTTCAATTTGAGCGGGATATGTGTGTGTGTGTGTGTGTGTGTGTGTGTGTGTGTGTGGAGGAAAACACACACACACACACACACACACACACACACACACACACACAGAAAAAAAACGGAGCGAGGTGTTTAGAGCGAGTTAAATGTTTCAGTGACCAAAGTGTTGAGAGAGAGAGAGAGAGAGAGAGAGAGAGAGAGAGAGAGAGAGGAAGAGGGAAACAGAGAACACAACTTTCCAACTCTAGGACAAAGAGTTTAAACCGAATCCAGGAGTGTTAAGCAGAATTGGATTTGATAGAATTGTATTAGGTTTGTGTATCTAATTACGCCATCGTGTTTATTATGTATGGAAGAGAAGTCCCAGCTCCGTTTTCTTTATTGAGGCTTTGTGTAGGTGATGCCTTGAAGGGGATACTTAGGTGTTTTACAGGGAAAATGGACACGATAATACGCTCCTCTTCCTCTTCCTGGTTCTCCTCCTCCTCCTCCTCCTCCTCCTTCTTCTTCTTAACTATTGTCTTCCGTCTCATTTTTCTCTTCTCCCTCCTCCTCTTCCTCCTCCTTCTCTTCCTCGTGTTCAAACTCCTCTTTTTCCTCTTCCTGTTCCTCCTCCTCCTTTTCTTTCTCCTCCCCATTCTCCTCCTCCTCCTCTTATTTCTTACTTTCTTTGAGGTTATGTTGATGCTTAATAAGTGTGTGTGTTTGTGTGTGTGTGTGTGTGTGTGTGTGTGTGTGAGAGAGAGAGAGAGAGAGAGAGAGAGAGAGAGAGAGAGAAACAGGAAGTAATAAAAGTTTCTTGACGAAGGTGATGAAAGAAAGGTGACCACTGTGTCTGTCTGTCTGTCTGTGTGTCTGTCTATTTGTGTTTTGTAGTCAATTTATGTCTGTCTGTCTGTCTGGCCGCCTACATCTTGAATAAATGGTGTGCTGGTTTTTCTTTTCCTGTCTATCTGTCTCTCCGTCTGTCTGTCTGTCTGTCTATCTGTGTTTTCTAGTCAATTTATGTGTGTCTGTCTGTCTGGCCGCCTACATCTTGAATGAAGGGTGTGATTGTGTTTCTTTTCCTGTCTATCTGTCTCTCCGTCTGTCTGTCTGCCTCTCTATCTGTCGGTCTGTCTGTCTATTAGGGCCAGGTAAGTCAGGTCACCTTTAAGTCCTGTCAAGACATCCACTCCAGGTAAATTTTCCCTCCCCACCTCATTTTTTCCTCCATCAATTCTTTCCTCACTGTTTTCCTATGCTCTAGAGGCAGCCCGTATTACCTTCCCCTATGTGCCTAACCCGAGTGTGTGTGTGTGTGTGTGAGTGTGCGTGTGTGAGTGTGTGTGTGTGTGTGTGTGTGTGTGTGTGTGTGTGTGTGTGTGTCTGGGGATCTTGGAAGGAGTATAAACGGCTCAGATAATCGATTTCAGCCGTCATTACAAGCCATTTTCTCAACTTATTTTTCCAACGGTAGGAGAGAGCAGAACCAGACCAAGGCTACATTGAAATCGAGAGAGGGAAGGAAGGAAGTGCTCGGTGAGATATGGAGCCTTCCGGTGCGATGTAGACGGGCAGGATAGCTTTCGTTTTTCATTTTTCGTTTTCCCTCGTCTTAGGAAAAAATACTTCTCGAATTTAGTTGTTCAGTGACGGAACGAACATTTCTTGGCTGTGATGTAGATGGATAAGTTCTCTTGTTCTTCTTCTGTATTGTTTGTTGTTTACGTTATAGAATTATATTTGTTGAAAGTTATTATAGATATGGTAGTAGAAATTTAAGTAGAATTAGAATTAAAACTAAAACTAGAAATAGAAATGGAAGTGGAAGTAGATTGATTGGATCTCTTGTTCGTCTTTTGTTGTTTTATCTCATGGTAGAAAAAAATGTATGTGTAGATAACTGTTACATAGTTATTGAATGTACGAACCTTCAATCTTAATCTGTATACTTTGACTCTCCTTCTATTCAACGTGACTACAATCTTTGGAGCTAAACACATTATTATTTTATCTCAGAAAGTCTAAGGTCACAACTACTCAGCTTTACATACTTTGGAGCTAGATAGACTTTTGCTTTGTTGAGATTTTACTAACGTCCTATGGTACATATATATATTTTTTTTTAATATTTTATCTTAGGATCTTAGGATCTTACCAACTAAACACGCTCTCCTCTTTCCTGAAATTCCTTGACCATCATTTCGCAACCTTTCGTGTTTTGAAGCCAAGTGGACTTATGCTTTTTCTTTTTCTTTGTATATTTTATTTTTGTGGGGGCTTCGTGGTGCAGCGGTTAGCACACTCGGCTCACAATCGAGAGAGCCCGGGTTCGATTCCCGGGCGGAGTGGAAAAATTTGGGCGGCTTTTCCGGTACCCAACGCCCCTGTCCACCCAGCAGTGAATGGGTACCAGGTATTAATCGGGGGTTATGTCCCGTCTCCTGGGATCTGTTCCCTTCTCCTATAATTCCTTCCCCTTCTGTCTCTCTCCGGCATATGACCTCAGATGTTGCGCTGACTAAACGAAACTTTCCAACTTATATTTTATTTTCAATAGAAGCAGCATGTACCGAGGGGTGGGGCGATTCTTTCTTATATATTTAATTTAGTCATAACTCTGAATTCTTACGTGGCAAAAATACACACTCCAAGGGCAGGCCAGAGCGATGGAATGCAGGAATGAGTCAAGGAGGTATGAAGTCGTGACAGAATCTTCGTGGCAATACACACACACACACACACACACACACACAAACACACACACACACGCACATACACACACTCCCTCGTTTCTCTTCCTAAGTATAGTCTGGCTTTGAATAGTCCACTTCCATTTTTTTCTTCGCCTTGGTTTTTTGCATCTCGGCTCATGGATTATTTAGCGGGGGAAAAAAGTGACGTTTGACAGTGATAAGAAAAACGATAAATAGACCTGCACGATAAAGTGAAGGAGAAAAATAAGAGAAATAAATACAGGAATAAAAATAGATATGTTTGCAAGAATTTAAGTAAAAGAGGAAAAGAAACGTAAAGAAGGAAGGGGAGAAAGAGCAGAAAATATAAAGAAAATAAATAGACCCGGTGGCTCATACGTTATTAAATAAGAGAGAGAGAGAGAGAGAGAGAGAGAGAGAGAGAGAGAGAGAGAGAGAGAGAGAGAGAGAGAGAATCGTGAGTCCTCACTAAATTTCGAGTCACGGCGTACCTTAATTAGTGACTCCTGCTTGCTGGTTACAAGTCTTTGGGTCATGAACACACACACTCACACACACGCACGCACAAGGACAAGGGGCCCCTCGCCGTCCGTGGCCACTGACCATGACCACGCTTGGATCACCGGGGAATGCCAGGAATCTCACCCAGCGCCGTGTTCGCCTAGGTCTTGTGACAAGGTATTCACGCCAGACGACTGGGACAAGGTATTCATACTTATTTTGGCCATTGATGTGTGTTGGCCTTAGTGGTTCAAGGTTAGGGATAGGGTTTGCTACAGTCATGGGCTGGGAGGACGCTTCTACCACGAGGCGACCTTGGCGGCTTTGGGTGGAACTCGGCAAAAGGCTGAAACTGTATTAAATTATTTTCACTAATGACGTGTGTTAGTCTAGAGCGGCTATGAGTGGTAGTCACGACGTAATCATTGTTGCACAAAAGACCTACTGCATTGAAATTCCAAAACACTGAAGTCTTTCCATGATATAAAATAATTGAAAGATTTCGTGATTTGTTTATAAATACTTTTTTTTTTCTATTCATGAAATTCTATTCATGAAATTGACCTGTCTTTCGGCCACCTCTTTGGATTCTTTTTGTGAGCAGCGAGTAGCGGTTTTTTAATCTTTTATTATTGTTTACTTTTTATAGTCCCCTTGAGCTGTCTCCTTTGTTGTAAAAAAAAAAAAAAAAAAAAATGTCGCCCCCTACTCGATGCCACACTAGAGGATCACCAAGGTCGTTATGTATCAAACCCTATAATGAGTGTGTTCATCATATTAACGCTGACCTAATGCCTCCTAAGTCTGTTACACTCATCCACTACTCTATCTGTAAAATTAACTGTGACCTATGTCTACTAAATCTAAATTCCTTGTGACAAAATTCTTTTAACGAAACGCATGTAAATTTTCCTAGCGATACACAGACTACGGTAAAGTAAAAAGACAGAGATGCAATACATATTGATCACGTCTGGCAGGAAGGAGAGTCATGAACGCCAGTGAGTGCATGAAAAAAATAGAGTAAAAAAAAAAAAGTCGTTCATCACACATATCCCATCGCCTCGGTCCTTACCCTTCCGCGCCTCGTTCCACACAGCGCGGCTCGGAAATACCCCACGAGAACACACTTTGCATGGATCGCCCGTCCCACCGCCCGTCCGCTTCCCACACAACATCGTTCAGAGCCGCGAACACAGGGAAGCGATGCGTGGCAGGCCATTTGCTCTCAATTTGCATTTCTCGGCCACAAGTCAGTCAGGCAGTGAAAAGCAGGCACCGGTACCGCCCAGCACTAAGCCCCAAACACTTGTACCCTCGCTCCAGCCCAGAGAGGGGAGGTTGGTGAGGCTGAGCGGACCAGTTGGGGTTCACTCGGTGCTTCAGAAAATACTCTCGCCGCGAAGAAAGGAATTATCGCTGCAGTTTCTTTGTTTTTCGTCATTTTTTTTCTGTTGTAAGGAGAGATAGAGCGTGTATTTATTTCCATTATTTTTTCTATCATTATCAAGTGCTTTCAAGCCTTATGTAATTTTTTTTTAATTGATTATAGAGGAAGGTCTCGCATATTTTTTCCCCCGTTTGTTTCTCTTTTACGTCGTCAAATGGGTCTAATTCTTCTATTTTTTTCACATTTTTATATACGTCATCAAGCTGTTTTGAGTCAATATTTTTTTTTTTGTATTCTTACGTTATCAAGTGAATCTAAGCCTTATATATATTCTGATTTCCTAATTTTTTTACGTTATCTCTCTCTCTGTCTAACATTTTATCGTCTTTGTCTTCTTTATCTTCATTGTTTTCTTCAGTTTTGTCTTCATTCACTTCATTCTCATTCTTTTTATCCATCTGTCTCTCTCACCTCTCCGTCCTCCTCTTTCTCTTTCTCCTTCACTTCATTCTTATTCTCTTCCTCCATCTCCTTCCTTTACACCTCCGTCCTACTCTTCCTCTTCCTCTACCTCATCCTGCTCCAGCTCACACGAATCAACACAAGGAAATAAGGAATGGCAAGCAGGCACTCAGGTCCTCTTTAAACACACCTGCCGCACTTACTCGCTCTCCTGGGGGCGGCTGAACCTGGGAGTCTGGACGTAAAGACTAACAGGGAAGGTTGTGGCTGCTTTACCGTGATTTGGTCTCGTCTTACTTAATTTGTCTTAACCTCGAGTCACCTGGTGCACTCTCTCTCTCTCTCTCTCTCTCTCTCTCTCTCTCTCTCTCTCTCTCTCTCTCTCTCTCTCTCTCTCTCTCTCTCTCTCTCTCTCTCTCTCTCTCTCTCTCTCTCTCTCTCTCTCTCTCTCTCTCTCTCTCTCTCTCACATCATGGAGTTTTTTTTTTGTTCACTTCACTTTATTCACTTCTCTTCACTTCCCTTCACTTAACTTCAATTCTCTCTCACTTCACTTCCCTTCCCTTCACCTCCCTGCACTTCACTTCCCTTCACTTAACTTCGCTTCACTTCACCTCTCACTTCCCTGCACTTCACTTCCCTACACTTCCTTGCACTTCACTTCACTTCACTTCACTTCACATCATGGATTTCTTTTCAGATTTCTGGGCGATAAACTAAAAAAAAATGTGTAACGTATATCTAAACCACACACACACACACACACACACACACACACACACACACACCATTACTCGCTGGGGCTAATCTGGTGACTTTGCCGAGACGCGACGGTCTGCTGGGAGGGCCAACCAGGCATACAAGTGTCTTAATGATTCTCCGCTGTCATTAAGTGGGTCGTCTTGTTCCTTCTAACTACCTACTTATCTATCTATCTAATTATCTGTGCGTGTGTCTGATAAGAAAGGAAGAATAAAGGAAAAAAAGAAAGTAAGAGGAAAGAAAGACGAAAATTAAGACTGAAAGAGAAGCGGATGAAAAGGAAGGAGAAAAAGGATAAATAAAGGAAAAAAGAAAAGAAGAAGAAAAGAAAGATGAAAATGAAGACAGGGTGGGAGAAGGAAATGAAAAGGAAGGAAAAAAGGAGGAAACATGAAAACCTTGAAAGGAATAAGGGAACAGGGAAGAAAAGGAACACAGATAGAAGGGAGGAAGAAAGGAAGGAAGGACAGAAGAGAAGGAAAAGGAGGAAACATGAACACAAGGAAGAGCAGGCAACAATAGTCCAGTTACCTTCATGTATACGGTAGATAGACCAGTCACCCCCTCACTTATCCCTTACCTACCCTTTCCACCACTTCCTCACCTCTTTTTTTTTTCCCTCGTTGTTGTTGTTTTTATTTCCCTTTTGCATTTCCTTTTAACTTGTAGTCGTGTCCTCGGGAGTTGGGGGGAGGGGTGGGGGGAAGGAAGAAGGGAAATAAGGAAGAAGGAAGGAAGGGAGGGAAATACAGAGAAGTGGAAGGCAGAGAGAAAAGAAAGGAAGAGAAGAAGGAAAGATGGATGAAAAAAAAATATGAAAGGGATGTGTGTGTGAGTGTGTGTGTGTGTGTGTGTGTGTGTGTGTGTGTGTGTGTGTGTGTGTGTGTGTGTGTGAAAGCGTTTGGAGGTGAAGGAAACTGTGATTAATTGCTCCTAATGAGTTAAAATTTCCTTTGCAAATGCCCAAGTGAATGGCATTTGGGGAAAGGAAACACACACACACACACACACACACACACACACACACACACACACACACACACACACGTCCCCTCTTCCTCTCCTCCTCCCTTTACACACACCTCCCCCCCCCGCACACACACACCTCCCCCCCCACACACACACCTCCCTCACCTACCCTCCCCACACACATCCCCCCCACCGACCCCCCCCCCCCCCACACACACACCTTGCCTCATCAGGACAGGTACGGCACAACACCTCTCATCCTGACTGTCTTTTAATTATGTTATGATAATGTAATTTTGAGTGTAATCTGTCCGCCCAATCAATCTAGGGTGACTGCCAGGGACGGAAGGAGAGAGAGAGGGAAGAAGGGAGGAGATGGGAGAGAAAGGAGAAGGAAGGGAGAGAGAGGGAAAGAGAAAGAGGGAAGGAGAGGGAGGGAGAGGAAGGGAGAGGGAGGGGGAGGGAAGGAGAGGGTGGGAGAGAGAGGAAGGGGAGGGAGAGGGAGGGAGAGAGAGGGAGGGAAACGAAGGGAGAGGAAAGGAAGGAAAAAGAAGGGAGAGGAAAGGAGAGAAGGAGAGAAAGGACAGGGAGGGAGAGGAAGATAGAGAGGAAGGGAAAGGGAGGGAGTGGAAGGAAAGGAAGTTTGAGGGGAGGGAGAGGAATGGAGAGGGAGGGAGAGGAAGGCAGACAAAAGGAGAGGGAAGGAGGAGGAAGGGAGAAGGAGAAAGAGAGAGTAACGATTTTACCTCTGTTTAGTCCCACATTAGGAAGGGCTGAGGGAGGGAGGGTGGCTGGAGGGCTTTAATTAGGACACTGCCGGAATGAGCTCTCTAAATGCTTAAAAGAGAGAGTGGGAAAAACAACATCGCAGAGGAGGAGGAGGAGAAGGAGGAGGAGGAGGAGGAGGAGGATTAGCAGCAGCAGTAAAAGAAGAAACATATGAAAAAAAAAGAGGAAGCAAAAGTAAAAGTAGCAGACGGAAGAAGAGGAAGATAACGAGGAGGAGGAGGAGGAGGAGGGGGAGGAGGAGGAGGAGGAGGAGGAGGAGGAGGAGGAAAACGAGAGAAGAGAATAAGAAAATGAAGAAGAGGAAGGTGAAAAAGAAGAAGGAGAAGGAGAAGAAGAAGAAAAGCGAGAAACAAGAAGAAGAAGAAAAAGAAGAAGAAAAAGAAGAAGAAGAAGCAGAAGAATAGGAAGAATGTAAAAACGAAGGAGAAATAACAGAAAAGACGTACATATTTTAATAATACATACCATTCTCATAACATAATAATACTAGAAAATATTTTAATCGCAAAACAAAGGAAGCCACAATTTAAAACCTTCCATTCAGGTCATTTTCCCAACATAACGAGAGAAAACAAACTCCTTTCTTTAGCGCGAATCTAAAACATGGAGTCACAGTTAAGCAAACACCACTTGAGCCTCGACTGTTTTCCCGACATAACGAGGCCCGGGAACTCTTCTTTCAAACGCTAATTAGATCAAGGCTCGGAGTCACTTTTCCCCATCGGAGGGCAAGAGGCAAGGAGGAGGAGGAGGAGGAGGAGGCAGCGAACTCACTCTCTCTTTACATTCTCTGCGGACGGCGGACACATTAGAAGACAATTAAGGGTCATGAACCGCCACTTTTCACCGCCCAAACAGGCCACTAACGGGGGAAGAAAGAACCATTCAAAGACACTCGTTTGCGGCAGCGTTTTTGGAGGTTACATTCTTGGCCCACCTGATATTTAGGATTCGGGCAAACGTCAGCTTTAAGAGGAGAGAGGAACGGAGAGAGGGGAGGAGGGGCAGGGCGAGGGAAGGAAGGAAAAAAAGGAATGAGGAAACGAAAGGAAAGGAAAAGAGAAGTGAGTTATTGTAGTAGAGAAGAAAGGAGAGGGGAGAGGGAGAGAATAAGGATGTAAACTCATTGGCTAGCGAGAGATGGAGGGAGGGAAAGAAGGAAGGAAAGGAAAGGAAAAGGGAAGTGGATTGCTGTTTTAAGGGGAGAGGAAGAGATGGAGAGACAAGAAGGAGAGAGGATAAAGAATAAGAGGACAAGAAGGAGAGAGGATAAAGAATAAGAGGACAAAAAGGAGAGAGGATGAGGAATAAGAGAACGGGAGGGAAACAGAGATAAGGAGGGAAGGACAGGGACAGAAGTATTAGGAAGAAGAGTATACGGGAAGCTTTCTCTTATGACAAGGAGAAGAGGAAGTGAGAAGGGGAAGAGGGAGGGAGGGAGGGAGAAGCAAGATAAGCAAATGAAGTAATAAGAGAGAGAGAGAGAGATGTCGGTAAGAAGCCAAGTTAGTTCACAGGTCTGGACTCAAGGAAGGAGAGAACGCGGAAGAGAGGGAGAGAGGGAAGCAGCGCGTAAGAGGGGGAAGGAACTTAACTTAGGGAAAGGAGACGAGGGGAAAGGATGATGCCATGTAAGGTCGGTGCCTCTGTCGGTCTGTCGGCGCCCTGGAGGACCTTTGTCGCGTGAGGCAGCGTCGGGGAGGCTGGCGGGCACACGCGACGCCTGGGCCCCGCGGCGTACTGGTGTGTGACGCTGATTGCCTGCCTCCCCTGCCTCGGAACCCTCTGGCCAGCGCGCGGTCGAGCAGAAAGAGGGAAGATGTGTGTGCTTACGTGCCTGTATTCCTGCCACTCTCACGTGCACGGATTTTGGAGAACTTTGTGTAGAGGTTTCTTGTGTTGAATGAAGTTAGCGAAAAAAAGGAACAGCGGGAGTGAATGAAGGGGGTTAGTAAAAGGGATGTATGTGTTAGTATTTTCCTGTATGCCTTCTTTAAACGTGTGTACCAGTTATTTAGTCACTTATTCCACATTCTGGCTGCTTTAAGGGAGGTCAGGTGTGTTGAGTGAAGTTAGAGAGTTGTGTCAGGTAAAGAAGGAGTATTAGAACTGAATGAATGAGATTGGAAAAGCAGTGTTCGCTTGTTTGTACTCATCTGTTCTTTAAATTTATCACGTGCACTGTTTATATGTAGTTTATTTCACTTTTTGAGGTCAGAGCGAGGTATAAGGAAAATAAGGCGTATTAAGAGTGTATCAAAGGGGTCAAAAAAGGGATATATTTGTTTGAATAGGCAGACATTCCACCTTTTAGCATCTTTACTGGTTGTTTCGTAACTTATCCCATTTGCGAGGTTGGGTAAATGATAGTAGAGTTAGAGGAATGATACAGTAAAGAAGGAAAAAAGGTTAATAGACAGTAATAGAGGGAAAGTAAAGACTGAAAACAGAAACAGAATGACAGTAGTAACTTTTTCACTTATACAAAAAATGACGTAAGAAAATAATCAGAGGAGGACGAAGTATAGAGAAGAAAAAAGATTAGGAGCGAATAAAGGAGTATGAAGGAGGAGAGAAGACAAAGATGGGACAAGTAAGAAGGGAATCAAGGGTATAAACGATTCAGGATCCTTTTGGAAGATATAAAGATCAAGCGAAACAGTGAAAGAAAGGATTCAAGACAAAGATGAGACGCAGACGAAGTGGTTAAGGCAATCAATGTTCGGGGATCGCTTTTAAAGAGACATTCACGTCCTCGTCTTCGCAAAAGCCTCAACCCTCATCACCATTATCATCATCAGCTGGTAATTGATGCGAGATGAGATAACTCCGGACTGAATGAAGGCCAATAAAGGTGTCGTAATAAGGTGTTCCCAGGTGATGGTGTTGTTAAGTGAGTCTCCCCGAAGCTTCGATAATGGTTTAGAGGTTATTGAAGGGTATTGTCGCTCTCGCTTTCTCTCTCTCTCTCGCTCTCTCTTGTTGGTTAAGTTGTGGGTGAAAATAACTTGTTGAAGGGAGAATGGGATGTTTTTTTTTTTTGTTGTTGTTGTTGTTTATGATGTTTTGTTTGTTGTTAATTTTCACTGCTGTTATTTCTACTACTACTACTACTACTACTACTACTACTACTTACAACAACAACAACAACAACAACAACACTACCACCAACAACAACACCACCACCACCACCACCACCACCACCTCCTATCCACTTACGTCCCGCGGTGACCCAGAAACAAATACACCGGTGATCAAATGGTTAGGAAATTAGAGTACTAAAGCGCCAATTTCCGCCGTTTAATGCATCGAGTCAGCCGGTAAATCAGCGTGTCAATCAGGGGAGGAAATTGTCCCTCCTACACGCTGTAATTATATAATGGAGCCTATGGTAATTCGTTCAGCCCACTGTAATACTAATTGTCGGAGTAGTAGGTTGCATATTTACTCCCAAACTTTGCCCTTTTTCAGTCTTTGTATTGTTATCTTAACCCGTCCGCTGCGATAAGCACGGATTTATCCTTCACTGGTAGCCTGGTAACATACACTCCCAGGTCTTTCTCTGCCTCGGGTGGATAGTGGAGTGTTTCCCATGTGATATTGGTGTGCTGGATATTCCCTCCCAAGGTGCAGGACTTTACATTTTTTCTTCATTGAATTGTAGCAGCCACTTTTTGTTCCACTCCTGTAGCTTGGTGATGTCTTCTGGTAGGAAATCCGCAGTCAAGGTGTTAAGTAAGGTCGGATATTTTCTCCCATTCTCTATCCCTCATCTGTCTCTCAGTTGTTATTTGAAGTACGTAACGTTGCATCTTCAGTCCAATGCCCCACACCTTTTCTACTCTTCCTGTTATTAATTTAAGTATATAGCAACTTTCTTCTCATACTCCGTCCCTTTCCTGTCTTTTTTTCTTGTATGGAGCCAATTATAAACCTAAGAACTAGTGTGATAATTTACCTTATTGTTCTCATCTGCTCATATCAAGGGTACGTTATTGTTTTGGAGGAGTTGGAAGGCGTTATGTTGCTGGAACCGTATTGTCGGGTGTTTTTGAACTGTCTCTAGGCAACAGTTGTCCTGTCGTCTCATAGGCCGCTGCCCTTCACCTCTTTCGACTTATATCTTATGCCTTCTTCTTTGTCCTCCTCCTCCTCCTCCTCCTTCTCCTCATCATATCCTTTTCCTCCTCATATCCTTCTCCTCCTCCTCCTCCTCCTCCTCCTCCTCCTCCTCCTCCTCCTCCTCCTCTTCCTCCTCCTCCTCCTTCCTTTCAGACTTTCTTGTTGGGGTCTCTTAGCGACCTCAGCCCGTAATAGCGCAGGCAAGTGTTTTATAGCGGCGCCATCTTGCTTGTCCCAACATGACTTCTCAGCGCCTGTGTTCCCTTAGTAAGCTTTAGCAGGCACTACTCCTGTAATGCCGCCGTTAAAAGTAAGGGCCGACCATCAGGCCCCACCGGGAAGATGCCAACCGGCGCAATAGGCAACAACGTAAAAAATAAAAAAATAAAAAAAAATAAATAAAAAAAAATATATATATATATATTCAGTGTGATTGCTGACGTTATGGTTGAAAAATTTGATTCATCTTACTTGGCTGATCGATTTAATTTGAACATAATTCACTCCTGATGGCTTGCTTTACTTACGGGTCTGTTGTACTTATGGTTATTGATTTCGCATTTCTTGCATATTTACTGCTTATCATTTATTTACCTGACCCAGAACCCGTTTCCCGCACACAGCAGCGTTAACAGCCAACACGGAAGCTTGTGGCGGCGTCTCTGGCGTGTGACATGTGACGCGTTCAGGGGGAGATTAGGTTTATATGGATTATTTCAGACGTTCAGAATTCAGCAGGGTAGCGCAGTCGGTAGCGCACTGGTTCAGCCCAGAGGCAAAGTGAGACTAGCCAAATGCCCCGCGTTTTTGTTAGAACTATGTATGCTAAGAGTGGGTTACTCCTTTGTTAATTTTATAAAACGCAAAATATAAACATATAATAGAACATGTGTATAAATATTTTAACTTGGAGGAAGATTAAAGAAAATTCAGTCCTATATTAAGGCACTTCACTAAACAACACAACACAACGCACAAATAAATGAATGCATAAATGAATGAATGAATGAGCCGGTGAATCAAGCAGAAAAAGTAGATGCTAAAGAAAAAAAACAAGTATAAAAAGAGGATGAAGGAGACGAAAACGAAAACCAGAAATCAGTAATAAAAAAAATAAAAAAAATTCCACGAGATCAAGGACTAGGAAAATTCGTCACATTGCTTAATATATCGAAACTAAACAAGCTTGATGAGGAAGTGTTTGTCTGAGCCTGCACGCCGCTGCCCAGACGGAAGGAGTGATTGGGATGAGCGGCTGTTTGCACCATGCCTCTTGGGAATGTTGGGCCAGGCAGTTTTGGGATGATTTCAAAGGGTTCACATTAAGGACATTCGCCTGCCTCCCAAAACGGATATCTCTTCTGGCCTCTCACTCGAGTTTTCTTATGTCGGAGCAGCGTCTAGCGGGCTTTTTATGCTGCTGTTGAGCCTAAACTCCTAAACCAACATTGCCACGACTAGAGATGAGATGATAAACAGCCTCTCATTCCGTGTATCACCTTGTAAACACACTCGTGAAGTAGGAAACATTTATTTTTTGCCTTTGAGCTGCCTCCCTTGCTCTAAAAAAACCCAGTTACGACACAGAGCGATTGATTGGCTGTTTACCTCACGCCTCTCGTCTCTCGGGAATCTTGGGCCGGGCAGTTTTTTGAGGTATTTAATAGATCGTTCGCTTAAGACATTCCCGTGCAGCTGCTAAGACACAAAGCGCTTGATTGGCTGTTTACCTCACGCCTCCATCCTCTTAAGGTCGTTGGTCCGGACGGTTTATGAATGATTTAATAGGTTATGCATTCGAAACATTCACAGGTAGCAGGTAACATAAAGAGAAAGAGATTGATTGGCTTCTAAGATTACACCTCTTGCGTCTTAAGGTTGTCGGTCCCAGCAATTTTTATGAGTGATTTATTAGGTTATACACTCAAGACATTAATAGGTGCCAGGTAACACATAGAGAGAGATTGAATGACTTCTAAAATTAAAACTCTCGCTTCTTCAGGTTGTTGGTCCAAGGAGTTTTTTTTAATGATTCAATAGGTCATGCACTCAAGATATCAATAGGTAGGAGGTAACACACACGGATAAGTTGACTGGCTTCTAAAATTACACCTCTCGCGTCCTATGGTTGTTGTTCGAAGCAGCTTTTATGAATGATCTAATAGGATATTCACTCAAGACATCAACAGGTGGCAGATAACACACAGAGAAAGCTTGTCTGGCTTCTAATATTACACCTCTCGCCTCTTGGAATCTCGACCCGGGCTGTTTTTAATACTTTAATAGGTCAGGCACTTGCAACAGGTAAAAACACAGCGCGACTGATTAGCTGCCAGCCTTGCATCTCTCGCCACTTGGAAATGTTGGCCTAGGCAGTTTTCTGGTTTACATTAATACGTCACGCATCAAAGTCATTCACAGGCAGCAGTTAAAACACACAGACCGTTTGACTGGCTGCCGAAATTGCGCCTCTCGTCTTTGGAAGGTTTTGAATGCTCTAATAGGTCGTTCGCTTGAGGCATTCACAGATAGCAGATAAGCCACAGAGCGAGTGATTCCTTGCTAGCATTTCACCTCTCGTCTTAAGCATGTTGAACCAGGGAACTTTTTGGAATACTTTATTGATTGTGTATTCAGAGCTTCAACGAGTGTGAAAACAAGATGATTGATTCCTTGCTAACATCTCACCTCTCGTCTTAGGCATGTTGAACCAGGGAACTTTTTTGGATACTTTATTGATTGTGCATTCAGAGCTTCCACGAGTATGTATATAAGGTGACAGACGAGGCGAGAGGCTGTGTATCATCCCATCTCTCGTCTTAGCAATGTTGGTTTAAGCTCAACAAGGCGTAATCGATGCATTGAGTGTGTCTATCATTTTTTACATCGTGCAAGGCAAACTCCAATATAGATCTTTCTTAAGGGGGTAAATATCGGCTTTTCCTCTTATCTTTCTAATCATATCTCGTCTTCGGGTTGGTCTTCAGCTCGACAAGACTTCAAGCGATCTATGAAGTCTCAGATTGGTCCATTAACTGAAGACTTGACTGGGTAGATTCTTTTTTTATTACGAGAGAGAGAGAGAGAGAGAGAGAGAGAGAGAGAGAGAGAGAGAGAGAGAGAGAGAGAGAGAGAGAGAGAGAGAGAGAGAGAGAGAGAGAGAGAGAGAGAGAGAGATTGATTACGCTGTCTCTCCTCGTAAGGTTTAGTCTAATGTGTTGGGATTAATTTCGAGAAGCAGGAAAAGGATGATTAAAAACAGTTGAATGAGGAGGAGGAGGAGGAGGAGGAGGAGGAGGATTGATTGATCGAAGGGGAAGAAGGAGAAGAAAAAGAAAAGGAAAAACAAGAAGGACAAGAACAAGAACAAGAAAAATGAACGAAGTAGAAAAAAAAATGATTATGAAAGAAAAATACAAGAATGAAACGAGAAGAAAAAAAAGACAACGTGTAAAACTGACAAAAAAAATAAAATCAGTAAAAAAAAGAACAAAAAAGAAGAACAAAGCAAAACAAAAAATGAAGAAAAACGACCAAGACAAAAAACAAAAATATGCAAGAAAGAAACGAAACAAAAATAATAACAACAGGAATAACAACAACAAAAAAAAACACATAAAAAAAACAAATGAATCCCAAAGAAAAAAAAAATATGCGTCGACCAAACGATATACAGTGACAACCTTTCCTTCTCGTTCTTATTAACAAAGGCGAGGGCGATCAGACCAGAGCAACATCTTCTAACTCATTACCAGGTGAGGGGGGAGGCGACAGGTGGGAGGAGATAGATAGCGAACACGGCAATGAAGCTGATGAAATTTCCCCTCTCTCCTTTGTGTCTCGGAGATGGAAATGGAATCGTATGGAGGTTGTGTATAGTTCGCTGGTGTGTTTGTGTGTGTGTGTGTGTGTGTGTGTGTGTGTGTCGGGGGGGGAGGGGGGGATGGTCTGTGTGTGTGTGTGTGGGTGGGTGTGTGGTTGTGGGTGTAGGGAGGGGACTGGGGGTTTCGGGGGCAGGGGGGTGAAGAAAGAAGGGAAATAAGGAAGAAGTAAGAGAGGGAGGGAAATACAGAGAAGTGGAAGGCAGAGAGAAAAGAAAGGAAGGAGAGGAGGAAAAAAGGAGGATATAGGAAAAAGAAAGGGATGTGTGAGTGTTTGTGTGTGCGTGTGTGTGTGTGGGGGGGGGGAGGGGGGGGGGTTATGTGTGTATATGTGTGTTTTATTGAAAATCACTGGGTCGCTGCCTGCAAAGTGTGCCAATCGGATATAAAGAAAATTGGCACTAACCTCCAGACACCACCAACACCAACTCCACCACCACCATCACCACCACCAATAACAACAACCTTAAATTCACGTCTGGAAAGCGATGATGATATAGATTGCAACACACCATATGCTGATAGGCCTACACCACCACCACTACCACTACCATCACCACCACCATCACCCCTTCACGAGGTGATGTAAGCGTTAAGAATCCATAAGAAGAAGAATGAACGAAGTGGGAAAAGAAAATGATAGTGAGTAACAGGAATAAGACGAAGACAAAAGGACGAAAAAGAAAGAACAAAATCACTAATAAAGAGAACAAATAGGAACAAGAAAGACAGATAAACACACACACAAAAAAACAAAGAAGACGAAGAAAAGGAAGCTCTTCCACCACCACCACCACCACAACCAGGGAGAGAATATAAACATGCCTATAGGTGAATGAACGCGTCGGTAGCGGTGCTGGGATAGGCAATAACTCGCAGCCTATTAGCGCACTCCAAGCGATAGGCCGCCGGGTGGTTCTGCTGGTCTCGTGACAAATGGCCGTGCATCACCCTTAGAGACGAGCATCTTCATTAGTACTAAGAGACAGGTGGAAGAGGGGGAGATGAAGGAGGAGGAGGAGGAGGACGAGGAGGAGGAGGTACAGGAAGAAGGGAAGGAAGGAAAGTGTTATGAAAAGGAATAAGAGGTGGTGGAGGAGGAAGAAATGATGAAGAAGGAAAGGAAGAGGAAAAAGAAGAAGAAAAAGAAGCAGAAAAAGAAATGAAAGAAGACGAAGAAAAAGAAGAAGAAAACAAGCTAAAAAAGGGCCGAAGAAATAAAAGAATAAGAAGAAACAAAAAGATGAAGGAAGAGGAGGAGGAGGAGGAGGAGGAGGAGAAAGGGGAAGAATAAGAGGAAAAGGAGGAGGAGGAGGAGGAGGAGGAGAGGAGGAGGGATATATTTGATAATGGAAACTGAAATGATTTATGACAATTTTATCCCCCTAATAACGACGTTTCTCTCTCTCTCTCTCTCTCTCTCTATTAGATTCCCTGTCCAATCTTAATTTGAATGAAACCAAACGACCAAGAGAGAGAGAGAGAGAGAGAGAGAGAGAGAGAGAGAGAGAGAGAGAGAGAGAGAGAGAGAGAGAGAGAGAGAGAGAAGAAAAACAAGAAACAAAGATTCCCCAGACTCTTCTCCGTCATTCTCTTCTTCTTCTTTATTTCTTTCACACAAACTTTCTCGGTATATTTATCTTCTTTGTGTTCGCGGATAAAAACAAACTCATCATCACCACCACCACCACCACCTTCACCTTACCTGTGCTTCATAACGTTCAACAGGTGTTCGCCTCTGCCTTACCTGCTTGATCGTTCCCTTAGACACGTGTTGCAAAGGTATTTTCTCTTCGATTACTTTAATATTGGCTCTCGTTATAAAATTTGTTCGCTTGTCTGAGGAAACTTTTTAAGGGAGGAAGAGGAAGAGAAAGGGGGAGAAGAAGGAGGGATGAAGGAAGGGGAAGACGAGATTAAAGGAATGGAAGATAGAAAGAAGTAGAGAAGGGAGAAAGAAGGAATGGAAAGATGAAAGGAAGGAATGGAATACGGAAAGGAGAAATAGAAGAGGAAGATGCAAGGGAAATAAGGAAGAAGGAAGGGAGGGAGTGAAATAGAGAGAAGTGGAAGGCAGAGAGGGATGAAAGGGAGATAAGAATGAAAGGAGGGAGAAAAAAGAGAAGAAATGGAAGGAATGAACTAGAGGAGAGACTGAAAGAGACAAAGAAGAAAGGAGGAAAGAAGGAAAGAAATTAACTAAGAACAGAAAGAAAGAAGAATGAGAGGGATGGGAAAACGGATAAAAATAAAGAATAAGTAAAAAGAGAAAGGATAATCGACTGATATAGAGTAAGAGGAGAAGAAAATGAGAGAAGTAAGAGAATGGAGGAAGGAGAGATGGAACGAGTGAAAAGAGAAAAGGGAGATGAAAGTGAGTGAGTGAGAGAGAAGGAGAAGAAGAGGGAGTGAAAGAAGGAAAGAATGGAAGGGGAAAGGGAAATGAGACAAAAAACGAAAAAGAAAGAGAAGGAATGAGGTAGAGAAAGAGAGAAATAGAATAGAAGAGGAGGAAGGAAGGGAGGGAGAGAAGGAAATGAGACAGAGAATGAAGAAGAAAGAGAAGAAATGTGGGAGAAGAAGAGGGAGGAAAGAAGGGAGGGAGAGAAGGACGCAGGAAGAGAGGAAGGAGGGTAGGAGGAAAGCTGCACTGATCCATCTTATATTAGAAAGTTGTGGAGGAATATTCTTTGTCGGGGGAACTTGCCGCTGGATGACTCTTATGGTGTGGCTAGGCGGGTGACAGAGAGGGGGTGATAGAGTGAGAGTGAGGGAAGATGGATGACAAAAGCTTCTAACGGTTGAAGATATGGACGAGTGATTGAGATTAGTAGCTGATGCTAAGTTGGGTGACGGATGAAAGTAGGTCAAAGATGGATGAATATTTAGAAATGAGACAGCCTGTTAAACGGATGGTAAGTTGGGTGATGTGAGGAGGGTGACGGATGCTGCTTGAAATGACGAGTAAAAACCTGAGTTGGGGTGAAGCGGATGGCAGGGGGGGTACAGCTTACAGAAACATCCTTTTTTCTCCTTTTTTTTCTCCTCTTTCCTTGGCTTCTGCAGTGATGGCTTTGCGTTTTATATATTGTCCTTAAGCCCCGTTCACACTGTGCCGACTCTGGGCCACGACAAACCAGCGACTTTTAAGACCCCTCAAACTCTGCCAACTCAGCATGCGGCGATCGTTTCTAGACCTCTTTCCGATCATGTGCGACCCAAATTTTCACACCCAAGACCTCGTGTACCCGAAGTCGCTGGGTTGTCGTGACCAGGAGTTGGGACACTGTGAACGAGGCCTTACGGGGAGGAGCTGAGAGTAGAGATATATATTGAAATCATCTTTATTTCCTTTGCATGAAGAAATAATGAGATAAATATGGATGCTTCTCTTTTTGTTCTTGCTCCTGTTATTCTTTGTATTCTTCATCTTTTTTTTTTCTTGTTTTTGTTCTTACTAATTCTCTCTTTCTTCTTCTACGTCACTTTTACCATCATCATCTTCATCGTCGACCTTCCCTTTTCCTCCTTCCTTCCTCCTCCTCCTCATTATCCTTTATTATTTCCTCATCTTCCGACTAAGAGAAAAAGATTTGATATTAAAGAAAGAAAAATCTCTCGAAAATAAGGAGCTTTAATTATCTTCATAGCTGGTAGGCATAAAGGAACGCTCTTTTTTATTATGAATTTTCTGGAGCACATGCTGGAACTCGAATAACAACAACAATCATAATAATAATAATAATAATAATAATAATAATAATAATAATAATGAAATACGTCTTACTTGGGTCTGTCTGTCTATTATATCCCGTTATTGAGGTGAAGTTGGTGGTAATTGGTAGTGGACTTATTAGGATTGGTAGTGGTGGTGGTGGTGATGGAGGAAGAGGAGACGGCAGGATTGGTGGTCGTGATGGTGTTTATAGTGATGGCAGTGGTGATGGTGGTGATGGAAATGGAGTTTGGAGTTAGTACAAGACAGATTGTGGTGATGATGGAGGTGATGGGACGAACTTTTTAGTGATGATATGAATGGTTGATAGGTGGTGGTGATGGTGGAGTTTGTATGAGAAGAGAGTGATGGTGGTGGTGATGGTGATGGTGGTGGTGGTGGTGGAGTTTGTATGAGAAGAGAGTGATGGTGGTGGTGATGGTGATGGTGGTGGTGGAGATAGTAGAGTACATATGAAAAGAGGGTGAGGAGAGGGGTGGTGGTGGTAGTGGTGGTGGTGATGATGGTGGTGGTGGTGGTGAGTTTTTATTTATTTTTATCACCAATTACAAACTTTTGCTTCCTTCCCTTGCCACGCCATTCTTAGAGCAACGGTCATCTAATTCTCCTCCTCCTCCTCCTCCTCTTCTTCCTCTTCTTTCGACATCACGTGAGCCATTTCCGGTCAAACCATTCTTATATTGCTTATTTTTCCTCTTATTATTGTCAATTTCCTCTTCTTTTCTTCTTTTTCTTCTTTTTTTTCTCGCGTTCTTATCCGTCTTCTTCTTGCCTCCTTCCTGTCCTTGTCACGTTTTACTCTCGTCCCGATTCTCATACCTGTTACGTTCTTGTTCCTGAGCTAATTTTGTGTTGCCTCCTCTCTAACTTTCTCTCTCTCTCTCTCTCTCTCTCTTCTTCTTCTTCTTCTTCTTCCGGCCTCTGTATTTTCTTCTCTCTCTCGTCTGTCTTGTTGGTATTCTTCTGTCTGTCTGCCTATTCTGGTTTATTTCTGCTTTTCTTTGTATTGTCTTGCCATTTCTTGCTCTTCTTTTCTTCCTTGCTCATTCCGGGTTTTATTCTCTCCTTCGGTTATTATATTCTATCTATCTGCCAATCTATTCTCGTCTTGTTTATCCTCCTCTTTGTCTCCTTGTTACAATCTCGTGTGGTTCCTTTTTTTTTTGTCCTCATTGTCCAACTCTTATTATTTTTTTTACTGTTTTCCTTTCTGATGGATTCACATATTTTTGCTTATTTAATCTATTTTTTGTATACCTTTCCTTCCCTACCTATCTATGTATCTATCTCTATCTATCTATCTATCTATTTATCTATATCTTTCTATTTTTTGTCTTCCTTTTTGTCCATGTCTTTCTTTCTTTCTTTGTGTCTTTGTCTTTCTTTATTTCTTCCTCTTCGCGTCATAGTTTCCATCATGTTTTATTTTCTTAATGGTCTTTTAATACCAGTCTTTCTGCATCGCGAGGAAATGTGTCTCCGTAATTACGTACACTCGCCACCTCGTAGAATATGACGTCATTTAATATACTGATCGTTAACTAATGTTCCGAACTCGATTAGTGGAGACTATCACCCTCACACACCTCATTACACCCTTGTTTATAATCTCCCTCATCACTGCATCTTGTTTGTCAGGCGGATATTCTTCAACAATGCAGGACTTACACACCCAGGAAGGAAAATAAAATGAACACACGAAGAAAGTTTAAAGTAAGTTCAGAAAGGAAGGAAAATAAGGAGGAGGAGGAGGAGGAAGGAAAGGGAGAGAGGAAGGAAAGGAAGGAAAGAAGGGAGGAAAAGAAAGGAAAGGAAAGGAAGAAAGAAAGAAAAGGAAGAAAAAGGAGGAGGAGGAGGAGGAGGAAGGAAGAGAGGAAAGGAAGGAAAGAAGTGAGGAAAAGAAAGGAAAGGAATGGAATAAAGAAAGAAAAGGAAGATAAAGGAGGAGGAGGGAGAAAGGAAAGGAAGAGAGGAAGAAAAGGAAGGAAAGAAGGGAGGAAAAGAAAGGAAAGGAAAGGAAGAAAGAAAGAAAAGGAAGAAAAAAGAAGAAAAAAGGAGGAGGTGGAGGAGGAGGGAGAATGGAAAGGAAGAGAGGAAGAAAAGGAAGGAAAGAAGGGAGGAAAAGAAAGGAAAAGGAAGAAAAAGGAGGAGAAGGAGGAGGAGGAGGAAGGAAGGAAAAGAAGAGAGGAAGTAAAGAAAGGAAAGAAGGTTGGAAAAGAAAGGAAACGAAAGGAAGAAAAAGGAAGAAAAAAAGGAAGAGGAAAAGCACAACCACTCACATTTGATTAGGCTTTCGTAGAGGCTGTGTTAGTATTTCCTTGTGTAGTTTTATAACCCTAGTAAAAGATTGACAAGACTTCTGCACCATGGATGTGAAAAAAAACGACTAATCACTTTTGTGGCCCTTGGAATCACTTGTTGAGGGAGCCGAAAGCGTCTCACCCTCTCCTTCACCATCCTTTGTTGGCTATATAGATAAATAGATAGGTAGATAGATATAGAGATAGATACATAGATAGGTAGGGAAGGAAAGGTATATATAAGAATAGATAAAATAAGCAAAAATATGTGGTGTTCGGTGCTCGGTGGCCTGAATATGAACTCTGCGGGAACTTATAAAATTGTTAGAAAGAGGATAAAAAATATTAAGTGATCAGCAAAGTTCATTATGAAATCGGCTTTTGGGGAGAGTTCGGCTGGTCCTTGGAGGTCACGTGACAAGGCATCCGAACGTTGTGTAGATTCGGTCACTCCTATTGTGCTTAGACATTTCCGAGAGTAAATAAGTAGGAGTTTCTTGATTTAAATAATTTACTATAGCATTTTGTATAAGGAAGAGAGAGGAAAAGAGGGAGGAAAGAGGTAAAGAAAGGAATATAGTGGGAGAATCGGGGGTATCATATGTTTTAAGCCCAAGCCAGAGTCACTCAATGCTCTTCTTGGCCACACCTTGAGACGCGTACCCGGTGGTGGTCCTGATGTCAGAGGCAGTGTCAGTTTGGCCGCCGAGGGGAAGGGGAGATCACAAGTGTTCTTCCTCGTGTGGATCGTACGTGTAGGAGGGCCAAGTGTTCTTCCTCGGTGTGGCTTGTTCTTGTAGCGCCTTATCCCGTCCCGCTGCTGTAGAAAGGTCCCACTCAAGGTATTTGTTTTATCTTACTCGTTGAATTCTCCGCGTTGGGTGATATTCTTGGTGGCGGGTAGTGTCTTCCTGCGCTAATGCCCAGGTGGGTTACGGGTTCGATGTGTGACTTGTACGTGAAATGAGGAAACTGAGGGAGTCACGATGGTGTTGATAGGTAAACAAAGACAGAAAGAAAGCTAAACTGACAGGCTAGCAGGATTTCTTACTGTTGCAAAGGTAAATTAGGGGGAAGTAAAGAGCATGGATGACAGATGTGCAATGACAGACAGATGAGAAGAGCGATAGACAGATAGTGATGGATAGACATTCAGAGAGACACGATGATATTAATAGATAAACAGATAGATAATGCTTTTTACTTGTGCAGATGGAAATTTAAGGGGACGTAAAGAGAATATTTTACATGTACAAAGACTGATGAACAAAATGATGGTCAGAATTTTGGATAGCTAAAGAGATAGACAGATAGAAAGATGATAAGACAGATAGTGAAGCAGATTGACTTATAAACTAACATATAAACCAAATGAACTAATGATAAAAGACAGGCATTAGCAAATCGTAGCCAGTTAGGTTAGTGGCGAGAAGTGGCAACGAGAGGAGCGGTCGACTGAGAGGCTGTTCACTGGCGGGTACTGAAGCGTTTCGAAGCCTGGAATTCGGAGCACTTGGTTTGTTGAGTCGATATGTTGCCCACTTTTTATTGTTTACTCTATTTTTTCATGTCTATCTATCTGTGTATCTATCCGTGTCTGTCCTTCTATCTTGTGTGTGTATCTACTAATCGTTTGCTTTTTCCTACTGTTTCCTTTTATATATGTTTCTCTATTCTCTATTTCTTCATCTATCTATCTATCTGTGTATCTATCCGTGTCTGTCCTTCTATCTTGTGTTTGTATCTACTAATCGTTTGCTTTTTCCTACTGTTTCCTTGTATATATGTTTCTCTATTCTCTATTTCTTCATCTATCTATCTATCTGTGTATCTATCCGTGTCTGTCCTTCTATCTTGTGTTTGTATCTACTAATCGTTTGCTTTTTCCTACTGTTTCCTTGTTTATATGTTTCTCTATTCTCTGTTTCTTCATCAATCTATCTATCTGTGTATCTATTCGTGTCTGTCCTATCTTGTGTTTGTATCTACCTATCTATCAATCGTTTGCTTTCCCTACTGTTCCCTTGTATATATGTTTCTCAATTCTCTTTATTATTCATCAATCTATCTATCTGTGTATCTATCCGTGTCTGTCCTATCTTGTGTTTGTATCTACCTGTCTACTAATCGTTTGCTTTTCCTACTGTCCCTTTTATATATGTTTCTCTATTCTCTTTATCTATTGCATAGCTGTTACTCGTTGTGTCTAAGTAGCGGGTCTCAATGAGTTAGATCTCCTCTCTTCTCTAACTAGCTCACTTTCCCTTCACTCTCTCCCTCCCTCACCAGATAGTTTTTCCCTTCTTTTTCCTCTCTCTCTCTCTCTCTCTCTCTCTCTCTCTCTCTCTCTCTCTCTCTCTCTCTCTCTCTCTCCACATGGCAAGTCTCCTCCCCTCCTCCGATTTCTTATCATCCCCCTCCTCCCCCTTTTCTCTCCTCCTCCTCTTCCTTTCCTCCTCCTCCTCTTCCTCCTCCTCCTCCTTCCTCATATGCCTAACCGCGCTCCTCAAGCCATCTGTTCCCTCTCTCCCTCTCCTCCTTTTCTCCTCCTCTTCCTCCTCCTGTGACCTTTTTCGCGGAATGAGGCCATGAGTTACAAAGAATCTATACCAATAAGCTGGATTGATATTTTCGTCGCAGGGCATTGAACTCCTCATCAAATTTATGTCATTTTGTATCACCGTGTTAGAACCGGTTAAGCGTAATGGTGTGAAAGCTTTTTTTTTTTATATTTATGGTCCTTAATTCTCGTAGAGTTATGCCGTAATGACTCGTTATGAACCTTGTTATTTAAATGTGCTATGTTGGTTGAGGTAATGGTATATCATCTAGTGTCTTTGCTCATTAATTTTTACGGTGTGTCGCGTGTACCTACCTGGTGACCTAACGCGTCCTAATTGATGTTCTCTCTCTCCCACACAGGTGAGTACCGGAGTGCGTGGCGTTACAGGTGAAAGCCGATTCTTGGTCATCCTCATTCCCTTCACTCCCTCTCAGGCAAGTGTGAAGAGATGCTGTGCCTTAGAATGACTTTATCTTCTACTGTTATTTATTTATTAGCTAGATTCTACGTATATTCTATTCTATGTATTATCTGGGAGTGGCGATTCACCTGGATTGCCGATGAGAAGAGTTACCATTTGCGAGAGATCATTTTACTCTCTGTGTGTTCCGTTATTCGGTTAGGCTTGCTCAGTTAGTGGCCGGACAATCTGTGAAAGTGGCATGGAGGAGACAGGTGGAGGGGAGAAGATCGAGAGGAAGACAGAGAATTAGATGGAGGGACTGAATTGAGAGAGAGATGAGGCAGCTGAGCTTGGACGGAGTGGATGCAGAGGACAGAAGATACTGGGGACGACACACAAGAGTGGCCGACCCCAGTAGGGATTAAGGCGGAGAAGTAGTTTAGTTAAGTGAGTTTTGGGCAGATATTTAGCATTCTCTAGTGTATCCTCCTCCCGAAATTGACCTATCTTTCGGCCACTCCTCTGACTCTTTTAAGCAGCAGTGAGTAGCGGGATTTTTTTCACATTTGTTTAATTTTATTTATGCCCTTGAACTGAATCATCTGCTGTGAAATGAAAAAAAAAAATATGGCAGCCTCTTAATCTCTTAACAATACGGAGAGCCTTGTACCCCCCTCTATCTGGTGTTTGTATTTCTATTTAGTGAAGAAGATGAGACCCTAACAGTGGGCAGTAGTGACCTGGTATTCGCTCCTGACCGGCACGTAAAGAATCGAGGCTTAAGTTCACCCACTAATGCCATTATGAACGCGCCAGTGAAGTGCTTTTTCTTTCATGAATTCTAAACACGTATAATGTTCAGGCCGTGAGTGTGTAGCCGACTTTCATGTATTTGTTTTATGTTTGCATATTACCGTCAGCTAATTCATCTTTTTCCTTTAGTGTGAGAATCATACCTTCAATTCGTCCTCTAATTTACACGTCCTCATAGAGAATGTAAGAGGAACAGGATTTAGCGTCAGAATGATCCCTACTTTTCGTCCACTCATTTCCTCGTCCAGATAGCAAATGGGAGACTTTTGGGTGAGAATTAAACTTACATTTCGTCCCTTGATTTCCATGCCCAGATATTGAGAGTAAGACGAGCAGACCAAAACGTGACAATGATACACTTCGTTCATTAAATTCCACGTCTAGATGTTGAATGTAAGACTTGCAAACTTAAGCGTGAGAAAGATACACTTCGTCCAATCATTTTCACGTCGAGATATTGAATGTAAGACTTGCAAACTTAAGCGTGAGAAAGATACTCTTCGTCCAATCATTTTCACGTCTAGATATTGAATGTAAGACTTGCAAACTTAAGCGTGAGAAAGATACACTTCGTCCAATCATTTCCACGTCTAGATATTGAATGTAAGACTTGCAAACTTAAGCGTGAGAAAGATACTCTTCGTCCAATCATTTTCACGTCGAGATATTGAATGTAAGACTTGCAAACTTAAGCGTGAGAAAGATACTCTTCGTCCAATCATTTTCACGTCGAGATATTGAATGTAAGACTTGCAAACTTAAGCGTGAGAAAGATACACTTCGTCCAATCATTTTCACGTCGAGATATTGAATGTAAGACTTGCAAACTTAAGCGTGAGAAAGATACACTTCGTCCAATCATTTTCACGTCGAGATATTGAATGTAAGACTTGCAAACTTAAGCGTGAGAAAGATACTCTTCGTCCAATCATTTTCACGTCGAGATATTGAATGTAAGACTTGCAAACTTAAGCGTGAGAAAGATACACTTCGTCCAATCATTTCCACGTCCAGATATTGAATGTAAGACTTGCAAACTTAAGCGTGAGAGAGATACACTACGTCCAATCATTTCCACGTCCAGATATTGAATGTAAGACTTGCAAACTTAAGCGTGAGAGAGATACACTACGTCCAATCATTTCCACGTCCAGATATTGAATGTAAGACTGGTAACCTTAAGCGTGAGAAAGATACACTACGTCAATCATTCATTTCCAAGTCCTGATTGCGAGTCTTCTCCTATAATTCCTTCCCCCTCCTGTCTCTCTCTGGCATATGACCACAGATGTTGCGCCGACTAAACGAAACTTTCCAACTTTCCTGATTGGGAGTAGAAAACCGCAAGAATGAAACACTCCGTCTGCCCAACTCCTTGTCATGATAGCAAGTATAAGACAGACAGAAATTAGCGTGACATAAATACCTACACTTCTTTCACTCAATTCCTCGTCCATGTAGCAAATGTAAGAAGGGCAGAATTTAGCTTCATAATGATAAACTTCGGAGTGGAAAAATTTGGGCGGCTTTTCCGATACCCTACGCCCCTGTCCACCCAGCAGTGAATGGGTACCTAGTATTAATTGGGGGTTGTGTCCCATCTTCTGGGATCTGTTCCCTTCTCCTATAATTCCTTCCCCTCCTGTCTCTCTCCGGCATATGACCACAGATGTTGCGCCGACTAAACGAAACTTTCCAACTTGCCAATGATAAACTTCTCGCCTTCATTTCCACATCCTAATAGAGAATGTAAGGCGAACAGACTAAACAGTGGCATAGTACACTTAGTCCCCTAACCTCCACGTCCAGATAGTGAATATAAAACGAGCAGAATTCCACCTAAAATATTGACTTGTTACGTGTGTGAATTCAGTAACACCGTCAGCGGAATCAGCGTTATAATGATACTTTTATTTCTTCCTCTTATTTCCACTCCCAGATAGCAAATGTATCACGAACAGAATTCCACCTTAAATATTGACTTTTTACGTGTGTGAATTCAGTAACACCGTCAGCGGAATCAGCGTTATAATGATACCTTTACTTCTTCCTCTTATTTTCACGTCCAGATAGCGAATATAAAACGAGCAGAATTCCACTTGCTTGTTACGTGTCTGCCTCCAGTAACGCCGTCAGCGGAATGATTGAGTTTTCCGATTGTTTATTCCACGCAAGAATCCTCTACCGCCTCGTCACCTTCATTTGCACCGCCAGGCTTTAGTGAGGGCAGGGCTCTTTGTTTCGGGTCTCTGTAACAGCAGGAGCGAGTTTGTCTCTTTTGTTGGGTGTTGTTTTGTTTTATTTAGCACATAAGACTTGCCTGTTCAGTTCGTTAACCTCATTTCTACGTCCAGGCAGCAGACGTTCTCCTTTGTCTTCTCGTTTTGTTTTGTTTCTGAATATTGCTGTCTGAATATCTAGCTAGCATTGCGTGATTGGGTTGGGGGGAAGGTGTAGGTCTGGATATGGACTCGTAGAATTACTGTGTTGCATGTTTTGTTTTGTTTATCCTTGAACCTGTCTTTCCTTCCCTTCCCATCCCTTCCCTTCCCTTCCCATTTCCTTCCTTCCCTTCCCTTCCCTTTCCTTTCCTTTCCTTCCCTTCCCTTCCCTTCCCTTCCCTTATCTTCCTTTACGTAATCCATCCTCTCTTCCGTTCCTTTTCCTTTCCTACCATTCCGTTTCCTTCTCCTTTCCTTTCCTTCCCTATCCTAAAAATATAAATTAAGGTCATTACCCTTGGATTGAAAAACAGGTGACCTTCCCATTCCCATTCCCTTTCTTTCCCTTCTCCTTCTTCTTCCCCTTCTTCCCCTTCCCCTCACCCTTTCTCCTTCCCTTTCCTTACCTCTTCTTCTTCCCCTTCCCTTTCTCTTCTCTTTCCCCTTCCTCTTCCCTTTCCCCTACCTCTTCCCCTCCCCATCCTCCTCCCCTATGCTTTCCGCGGCTTTTGAATTAATTGTGGTCGGGAATAAATAGCATTGTTGGTCTGGCTTCTACTCCCCTCATCAAGAGTTTACCTGTGCGTTTGGTAATTAGACGCCCCATGAGGACAATGCCGCCGCCAGCACACCTTTGTCACCTGTTAATCGAGGACTCAAAATACACTGGTCTGTAAAGTTTTGGCGAGTTGCTTAAGGTGGGAGGTGAGTTCGTTTTGCGCTGGGGGTGAGACCGTCTTAAGTGGGAGTTGGATCCGTCTTTTGTTGGTGTTAAGTACGTCTTGAGTGGGAGTTGGATCCGTCTTCTGTTTGTGTTAAGTACGGAGTAAGTGGGAGTTGGATCCGCCTTGAGTTGGTTCTGTTTGGTATGTTAAGAAAGATTCACTAGGATATAAATAAAGTGAATGAGAGCAGTTAGCTTATACGTTGTGGCTACTGAGAGTTAGTTATCTATAAACTCTCTCTCTCTCTCTCTCTCTCTCTCTCTCTCTCTCTCTCTCTCTCTCTCTCTCTCTCTCTCTCTCTCTCTCTCTCTCTCTCTCTCTCTCTCTCTCTCTCTCTCTCTCTCTCTCTCTTCATCTATTCTCTATTCTGATGTTTGCGTTTTCTTTTGTTTTTTTCTTTGTGATTTTCTTTCTTTTTCCATATTTTTGCTACTGTATTTCTTTCATTTCCTGTTTATCATTCATTGTTTTTTTCATATATTTTCTCTTATATTTTTACACCCGTTCTTTCTTTTTTTATTTCTTTCCTCCTTTCTGTCATCACTTATTTCTTCCCTTGCAAAAATTCCCTCGGCATCATATGAATAAACCTTCCCACTTAAGTCCATCATACATCATCAACATACCCAACCTCCTCTTGTATTCCCTTATCACTTCATTCACTCCTTCCTTTTATATGCTTTCCAATATTTCGCACACCCACAAATTTATTCTCCCAGGTATTCAAGGGAAATAATATAAAGGGCCGCAACTTTTCCCTCCTCTCAGCATCTTTTGTCAGTTATTAAATATACTGTAATGGTACTTTTTTGCTGCTGTCGGCATCTCGTATGTTTTCTTTGTTTCCGTCTGAGGGAATGGACAAAGGGTGAAGGTGAAAGGACTGAGAGAGAGAGAGAAAGAAAGAGAAAGAGGGAGGCGGAATGAGATGAACGAAGATAGATAAAAGCATAGCAATGGAGAGGAAGGATTAGGTAATGGGAAGGAGGGATGATAGAGAGAGAAGTGGAGAGGAGGAAAGTAGAAGAATAAAAACAGAGAGAAAGGAAAGCGAGGGATGAAGAGAAGACGGGAAACAGGTAAAGAGAAGGCTGATGAGGGTGAACTGGATAACATAATGGGATGAAAAGGATGGGAAGTTTAGGAAGAGAAAGGGATGGAAGTTAAAGAGGAAATGAGAAATGAGAGGAGAAAAAAAGAGAGAAGTGGAATGAGATGAACAGTTAAAAGTGAAGGGATAGTTTTGCTAGGGAGGAAAGGAAAAAGGGAGGGATGAGGCGATGGAGGGGAGGAATGGGTAGGGAAGGAAAGGAAAGGAAATGGTAAGAAACGGAGAGGAAAGAGAAGATAGCATTGGATAAGGAAGGAAACATAATGGAAAATGAATGAAAGGAAAGGAAGGGAAGAGAGGCTTGGGGTATGGCAATAGGGATGGAGTGGAGGAATGGGTAAGGAAGGAAACGAAAGAAATGAAATGAAAGGAAATGGTAAGAAACAGAGAGGAAAGAGAAGATGGCGTAAGATAAGGAAGGAGAGGTAATGGAAGATGAAGGTAAGAAAGGAAAGGAAGGGAAGAGAGGCTTGGCGTAGGACAGGTAAGGGAAAGGAAGGAATATAAGGAAAGGAAGCGAAGGGAAAAGAATGAGAAAGAGACAGAAGGAGGTCAGCTAAATTTGTCGCCTCTTAAAATAAATATGAGAATAACAGAATACCAGAGCAGGTTCCTCCTTTTCCTCCTCCTCTTTTATTATTTTCCCTCCTTTATCTACTTTTTCTCCTCCTTTAGCTGTATCTAGTGGTCGTCTTTCTTTCTCTCTTTCTTTTTCTTTAATTCTTTTAGTTTTCTCCGTTTATCTATTTGCTTCTCTCTCTCTCTCTCTCTCTCTCTCTCTCTCTCTCTCTCTCTCTCTCTCTCTCTCTCTCTCTCTCTCTCTCTCTCTCTCTCTCTCTCTCTCTCTCTCTCTCTCTCTCTCTCTCTCTCTCTCTCTCTCTCTCTCTCTCTCTCTCTCTCCCCTCCATCTCCCTCTCTCCCTTTCCCCATCTCCCTCACCTCTCTCCCTCCAACCCTCCTTTCCCCCCATCCCTCTCCCTTCCTCTCTCCCTCCCTCTCCGTCTCTCTTTCCCTCGGCTGGTAGTTTATCGCGTTACACTCGTTCATTGGGTGTGTTTTCGCAGCCTCCCGTCGCTAGCAAAGCCGTGATTCCCACCGCTACCCTCCCTCTTTGCTCTTCGCGGTAATCCTGAACGCTTGTCACTCGCTGCGGTAAGCCAATGTATTTACTATTTAGCTTTTTTTATTTGGGTTTCGCTATGTTTGGTTTTTATTTATTTTTTCTGTGTATTTTTTTCCTTCCTCTTGTGGTGAAGTCGCTGTCGGTATTTTTTTTTTTTATTTACTTTTATTGTATACTATTTTATGTTTTCTCTTATTCATCTGGTAAAGTCACGGTTGATAATGTTCTCTTTCCTTTTTTTTTTCACTTCCATTCATTACTCGTTTCTTATTTTTATTTTATTTTATTGTGCTTTATTTCACTTTATTTTGATTCTATTTTATTTTTTCTCCTGTTCGTGTGGAAAATCGCGGTTGTCAATGTCTTTTTTTTTCTCACTCCCTTTCATCATTTCTTTTGGTAATACATATTTTTTTTAAAATTATTTTGGGGGGAAGAATTAGGATTCTTCTTCGTGTTGTGTCATTAGTAATTTTATTTTTTGAGTCTAGCTTTCCGTGAACAATTTTTTCCTCTTCTTTTGTGCTGGAAATAATAATAATAATAACAACAATAATGCTAATAGTGTAGTATTTTCCGTTAATGAGTTGACATATTTCTTTTTTTTCCTCCTGTCTCCCTCTTTGTTTATTTTCTGGTGTCGGAAATAATAATAATAATAATAATAATAATAATAATAATAATAATAATAATAATAATAATAATAATAATATGAACCAAAAATTCCAGTAAAATGTTGATATTTATGATTTGTTTCCTGTGCCGTCGAACAAATACCTTTTTCTTTGGGGTTTTGAGATTTAAACTTTTTCTTTGTCCCTTACTTTTCAAAGACGGAGTAGAAGCAGTAAGTTTCCCGCTGTGCTGTTAGTTTTCCCCTCTTGGAAGAAAACTTATCTTTTTCTCTTCGTACTCTGAGGGAACATTCTTTTAAGCTCGTGAGGGTAAAAGCTCAGCTTCGGCTCACCATTCCTATTAGCTGATCGAGGTAATACAGCTCATCCGCGGTTCACTTTTTTCCATAAGCTCGACTAAGTTATCAAGAGCACTTTCGTATCACACGATAGTAAAGTAAATCAACTCACAGCTCAACTTTCTTTTAAACTCACTAGTTCTTTCCTCCTCTTCCTCCTCCTCTTTCTTCCTGCTTTTCTCCTCCCTCCACTTACTCTTATCTTCTCGTTCTCTCAGTCTTCATTATTTTCCTTCTCTTTCTTCTGTTCTCCTGCACCTCACCGTACCTCTAAGCTCATCAGGTAGTCTAGCTCACCGGCCGCCCACCACCGATGCCAAATCATCATACTCAGAGCATAGCATTTACCGGTTTCTGAGGCATAACTATATCCAAGAAACACAAGGAATTCACTATTTTAACGGGGACTATAAGTGAATCTCGTTACTAGGGCCCAGGAGACAGTTAAAAGGATAAGGAAGTCGGTAAATATTAGAGGTTGAGTACGATAATCTGTCAACGTTGCCGGAGTCCCACATTTCTTATAAGCTTGTTGACGTAATCCACCTCACCTGCGCTTCACCTTGGCGGCAGGATAATGGCCAGGTGATGAGGCTGTTAATTAAGCGGTGTTTGTCGGGTATTAGGAGCTGCTTATTTTCCTCTTCTTTCCTTTTCTTTTTTCATTTATTTTCTAGTTCATTTTTATTTACCTCCTGCATTGGATTCACTTTTTTATTTCTTCCATTTTCTCTTCTTTTTATTTTCTTCTTTTCATCTAGTCTTTTTTTATCTTTTGTTTTCTTTCTTCCTCCCGCTTCACGTTTTATTTTCTTTAATCCTCCAGGTTTTTTTATCTTTCTCTTCGCCTTCTTCTTTCCATTCCTTTCCTTGGCTTTTCTTTCCTTTTTATTCTCTTCTCTATTCTCTCCTCACCTCTGCTTTTCTACATTTTTTCTTTCTAAACACACACACACACACACACACACACACACACACACACACACACACCATTTAGCGAATTTAGGCCAAACTCGAAAATAATAATAATAATAATAATAGTTACAGGCGATTCCGGTTACTCAATTATCTGTGTTTTGCGTCCACCGAATTGCCCGGGTAACGACTTCTGTGTTGATCGCGGGTTGTTAAATAGTTTGTCGTTCGTTTCGCTTCATGGCTCTGTTTAGTGTTTTGGTCTTGAGCGTTTGTGATGTGTTTTGTTTTGATATGGAGGTGAGGTTCTGTGTCGTTTTTTTTATTTTATATATATATTTTTTTTGTTTTCTTATGATTTGTTTTTCTATGTTATATTTTGTTTTGTTTTAATGTGTATCTGTGTTATGCTTCTGTGTTTCTCAATGTTATTCTGTTGATTTTTTTTTTCATGTGTTTTTCCTATGTTTAATTTGCTGTTTTTTTATGTTGTACTTGTCTGTGTTTTCTATTCTCTAAGGTGCTTCTATGTTTCTTTTTCTTTATTAATGTTATGTTGCATTTTTACGTCTTATTTATGTGCTCTGTTTTATATCGCGCTTGGTTATGTGTTTTCCTATACTTAATATCCTTCCTTATCGGTTTTAATAATCCTTCGTTTCCGTATTCTGTTCTTAAGGCCTGTACATGCTACTTGTTTTTCTTCTCTTTTTCTTTCTCGTGGCTCAGGTTGGGTCTGTATACCTTCGCTAGGCATCAAATATTTTCACTGCGGCAAATTTTAAGATTCTAAGCGGAAGGGAGGCAATGGAGGGAGGGAAGTAAGAGGAAGAGGGAGAGATGATAGGGAGGTAAGGTGGTAAGAGGTAGAAGATAAAGAGGAGAAGAGAATAAGAGGGTTGTAAGAGGAGGAGGGAGCAAGGATAAGGAGAAAAAGAGGGAGATAAAGAAAGTAGGGATAAGAAGGTAAAGAGATAAGGGAAGGAGGGAGGGAGGGAGGCAGAAATCAGACGTGTGTGTGTGTGTGTGTGTGTGTGTGTGTGTGTGTGTGTGTGTGTGTGTGTGTGTGTGTGTGCGTGCGTGTGCGTGTGTGTGTGTGTGTGTGTGTATCTACTGTTAGGGCTTCACAGTTGTATCGGCAAAACAGGAAATTTATATATAATGTACTTGTTTGTTTTCCTAGGTGAGCTCGTTCTATATATCCGGTAACATTTTTTTAACCCTAATGCAGTGTGTGTGTGTGTGTGTGTGTGTGTGTGTGTGTGTGTGTGTGTGTGTGTGTGTGTGTGTGTGTGTGTGTGTGTGTGTGTAGCAGTTTTTGTCCAATCCAATTTCTTCCCTTGACCCTCTTTGTTGAGTATCCCCTTTACCTGCCTCCCCCCTCCTGAAGGCATAAGACTCTCCCTTTTTCCTACTCTCCTACCTGTTTTTCTTTCCCCTTTTTCTACTCCCCTGTCATTACCCTATCGGCTTACCTCATCTTTCCCTTTCCTTTACTTACCTTCATGTTAATTGGATACCCCTCACCTCTTCCTCACCTCTCTTTTGGTTGTATTAGCTCACCTCCATCCACTTGTTCTTACCTCCTCCTCCTTCTTTTTCCTCCTTTTTCCTCCTCCTTTTCTCCTTCCTTGACGTGTTGCCACCTCCTCCTTTTCTCAGTCTCCTCTCTTTTCTCCTCCCTGCATCCGCTTATTTTTCCTTCGTCTCCTCTTTCTTCCTCCTTTTCTCCTCCCTCCACATGTACTTATCTCCTCCTTTCCTCAGTTTCTTTTCTTTTCTCCTTCCTCTACTTTTTCTTACCTCTATTTTTTTCCTTCATCCATCTCCTATTACCTCCTCCCCCTCTCTATCTCCTTTCTCTTCTCCTCCCTCCACCTGTTCTTACCTCCTCCTCCTTCTTCTTAGTCTTCTCCATCTTCTCCTCCATCCACCCAGACATGCAATTCTCCCATCCGGCTCCCATACCACCCATACCCAGTACGACTCTTCATCCTGTAACCCTTCCTTTTCTCCACCTTTTTGCCTCCCATCCCTCACTATCCCTCCCATACACATAGCTCTTCCACTTGTAACTCTTCCCCCTCTCCACCCGCTGTTCTCCCATTCCTCTCACTCTCTCCTAGTTACGCACACCTGACCTCTCCTTCCTCTCTCCCTTATTCTCCCCCTTGCTGCCTCTCTCGAACACATCACCTTTACCCCCCTTGCCACTTGCTCTCTCCCTCCGTCTCTCTTCCCTCTCACCTGCCTCACTTAGTCTCACTTAATTGCTCTCCCACAACTCTAATCACCGAGCGCCTCACAGCATCAATGTGGCGACACGTTAATGGACAGGAAGCCATACATCCGGGAACACAGAATTGGCAATATGAGGATTATTGAAAAAAACGTACCAAAGAGAAATGTTGAGTCTTGGAAGAAAGCGTTATTAAAGAAAACTTACCAAAGAGAAGTATTTAGAGATTTAAGAACAAATAGGATAGGGCATTAAGTAACTAACTCCTTTATTAATAGAACGTGGATATGATTTCTTAGACAATTACGAATGTCTAAAATATCAAGAGACTATTCGACTTCAGATTATAGTTTGTCTGAAATGAAGTTTTTAGAAGAGATAAGAAAATTAAAATGGAAGGAAAATAATGAAGGACAAAGGAAAATATAAGTAGTATAGATATCAATAATTGTACAGAACATAAAATAAAATGTGAATTCTGCGAGAAATTAAAAAAAGAAACATGAATGGTAATTAAAAGACACACTACAGATAAAGAAGGTTATAAAGAAAACACACACACACACACACACACACACACACACACACACACACACACACACACACACACACACACACACACACACACACTTAAATACTAATATGAACTGTTGAGCGTAATATAAGAAAAGTAAACAAATGCCTCAGACACTAAAAGAAAGGAAACAAAAACTTTATAACTATTTCAGAGGGGGGATAATTTTTGGCTCTACCTCGCCTGTCCTATTATCCTGGTGAGCGCCTTGAGTGACGGTGAATTACCCGCTATTAATGGGACAGGTGATGGGGACCAGCAAGTAGGAAAAGGTTCAATTAGAGGAGATAAGTTCGTGCGCTTAATTGTCCTTGAAAACGTAGCAGCGAAATGGCGTGCGTGTGATGGTTGATATTACGTAGCGTTCCTTAATGCGTTATTAGTAGGGGTGTTGTGAGTTACTGTTGGGGTGGTAGCGTCATGAAGAGTAGGAGGAAGAGGGGGAGGAAGAGGAATAGGCAGAGGAGGAAGTGGGGTAAGGGGAGCTTGTTGTGCAGAAAGAGTAAGTGAAACGTGGCTGGCATTCTCCGTAGACTTTTACCACGGCAACACCAATTACAAGAACTACTATTACTACTACTACTACTACTACTACTACTGATTATCACTTTTGTATCTGTTTTACGGAGGGAATAAAGTGACGAATGTATATATATGAAAACGTGGAGGAGTAGGAAGAGGAAAAGGAAGAGACATGAAGTAGTAAATGACATATGAAAGTTAGCTGTTTCAAGGACGAGTAACAGAAGAAGGAGGAGGAGGAGGAGGAGGAGGAGGGGAAAGAAGCAGTGGTGGTTGTAGCGTTGGAAGAAGAGACGGTTAATTGATATCCCTACACACACACACACACACACACACACACACACACACACACACACACTAGGTACCTCCTCTCTCTCTCTCTCTCTCTCTCTCTCTCTCTCTCTCTCTCTCTCTCTCTCTCTCTCTCTCTCTCTCTCTCTCTCTCTCTCTCTCTCTCTCTCCCTTTCATTTATTTCTTCCCTTCATACCTCCCTCCCTTCTTTCCTTACTTCATTTCACCTTCCCTCATCGTCCCTCTTTCTCTCTTTCTCTCCCTCCCTTCATTCCTTTCATCCTTCATCCTTGCCTCTACCTGTATACCTACCTCCTCTTCCTCCCTCCTTCCCTCCCATTCCCTGAACAGTTGAAGGTATTTTGTGAGCCCATCGGATTCTGTTCTCTCAATATCCCGCTAATTTCGCTCCGTTTTGTGAGGCTTCCTGTAGTTTTTGTCCCTTATTTTCTTTCTTTCCTTCTCTTCTGTATGGGTATGTTATTTATAGTTATAGTTAGTTATATGTTCACTTTATCTACCTCTATCTCTATATATATATATTTCTTTTATCTTTATATATCTCATCTCAAATCAAATCGAAGTGGAGTCAATAGATGGAATCGCGAAAGTTTTGGATCGGTGAAAGGAAGGAGGAAATGAATTTGATAAAGAGGAGGAGATGAAGGAGGGTAAGGAGAAGGAGGAAAGGGTAATGGAGGAGTATGAAGAACGCCAGGATGCACGTAATCGAGTGGAAGAACGTGGAAGAAGGGAAGAATGAAGAAGGGGAGGAAAAGAAAGAGGGAAGAAGGGAATGAAGGAAGAAAAAAAACGAGAAGGGCAGGAGTGAATTAGGAAGATAAATTAGAAGAAATAAATAAAGGGAAAGAAAGAGGAGTAAAAGGAAGATAAGGAGGAATATAAGAACAGGAAAATATTAGAAAGGGAAGGAAGAAAGGGAAGAGGATGCCAGTTGAGAGTGAGGAAGAGAGGAAGGAAGGAAGGGGGAAGAGGAGGTAGCGGGAGATGACAGGATGGTATAGAAATGAAGTAAGGAAGGAAGGGGGCGAGGGAGCTTCTGGGGGTCAAGTTAGTGTACTGTGCCTATTGATATCTCTTTACCGTTTTTCTGGTGTGTTATTAGGGAGCGCGGAGTTAGCAAAGCGCCGGACCGTCAACTCTAGTCTCGGAAAACAATGACGCAACAAGTGACGATTAACTCCGAACTCGCGGCGAACACAATAGTTACGTTAAAATGAAATACTCTGTCTCTGTCTCTGTCTGTCTGTCTGTCCCGCTATCTATCTATCTGTCAATCTATCTCTTTATCTCATGTAGTAGTAGTAGTAGTAGGAAGAGAAGGAGAAGCGGTAAGAGGAGGAGGAAGAGGAGGAGGAGGAGAAGGAAGCATCGTTCTCCTCTCTAATGGAACGGCTCTTCCTACCCATAGACTAACTCCGTGGCGTCTCCTCTCCTCCTCCTCCTCCTTTTCTTCTTCCCCCTCCCCTTCCTCTTCCTTCCAAGGGAAAGGAGATTATTAACGGTTGTCTGGAACTTGGGAGATGTAACTGGTGGTGACGGTGATGGTGGTGGTGATGATGATGAGGGTAATGATTGTGAAGCGGTGATGATGGTACTGGTGGTTGGTGGTGGGGAAGGTAGTGTTCTCCAATGGTGTATCGCTTTTTTTTTAAACCTTTTCATCTATATCCTTTTCCATATCCGATTCTTCTATGGATTCGTATCACTCCCATTCTCTTTTTATCCGCCTAATCACACATCACCAAGAAGGAACTCAAAAACACACAAAAAGAGTAAAGGGAGCTAAATTTACGTTACTCTCAGTAGCCTCTTCTTCTTAGGACAAATAACGAAGGGTAGTAATCTCTCTATCACACCTGAGCCTCACCTGCAGGGCTTTAGTATTGGTCTTTGTATCGCTGGTTAACTAGGAGCTTCAGGGAAAAAAAGATACACTCACAAAGGATGAAGCCTCGACACTGCAACAGGTCTTTCTTTCTTCCCTACATATGTATTCAGTATATATCTGTGTTTCTCTTACTGTTCTTTTGTGCTAGTATGCCTGGTGCTGCTGTTTCTTTGTGCAGACGTTGTGTTGGTGGGGGAGGAGGGAGGGGGAGAGAAGGGGTGGAAGATACAAAAGCAAAGAAGTGAGTGAGGAGAAAGGCGATGGAAGAAAGGATGTACTGAGGGAGTGAAAAGTAAGAATGGAAGGAGGGAGAGTGAAAGACCAGGGTAGATTGTATACGAAGAGTGGGGAAAGGAGAACACATATTATAAAAAGCAGACGGAAGGAGAAAAAGGTAAGAAAAGAAAGTACAGAAAATTGAAAAAAGAAAACTAAGTGTATGTTATCCTCTTCCTAGCATTGCTGTAAGAATAGAAACAAACAGACAAATCCCTTTAAAACAGTTAATCTTCAAGCGGCCTTATTAACACTGAGTCTGTTCTAATTATGCCAAGAGCTAAGCTGCGTCCATTTAAGCCAGCGACGAGCCATTAGACGCATTCCGGCCGTTCTGCCACCAGTCACAGACGTCTGGAAAGGAAGAGGAGGAGATGTATGCTTCATGAAGATAACAAGTAACAGAAACTAGAAGGAAGAGGAGGAGCATGAAGATGAAGATGAGGATGAGGATGAAGTGTAGATAGATATGAAGGTGAAGGAACTTGACCAGATAGAAGGAGGAAGAGGAGGAAGAGAAAAAAGAAGGTTAAGGAAGAAGAGCGGATGAAGAAAAAGAAAAAAGGAGGAGGAGGAGAAGGTAAAGAAGAAGAAAATGAAAATGATAGTTATGGACAGAGAAATGAGAGAAAAAAAAGATAAAGGAGAAAACCGATGATGACAGAAAGAGGAGTCGGAGGGGGAGGAGGAAAAGGAAGATAAAAGGAGAGGTAAAAGAAGAGAAAAAATTAAGATGATAGTGAAGGATTGAGAGAAGTGAGAAAAGAGGGGAAAGAGTAAAGTGATGATCAGAGAAGAGAAGCAGAAGAACAGGGAGCGAAAAATGATGAGAAAGAGCAAGACGATGAAAAGACTAAGCAACAAGAAAGAAGAAATTAAGAAAAATAAAGAAAAAAAGAAGCAGAAGAACGAAACGGAGATGAAGAAGAAAAAGAAGCAGAAGAACAATATAAAAGAAGACAAACTAAGGAAAAACATCAACCCAGACAGCGAAGAAAGAAGAAAAAAAGTACAAAAAGACACAAAAGAATCACATCAATCAAAATAACACAAAGAAATAAAATATAATAGCCTTTAACTTCCTTTTCCTCCCTCACCCCTCATCCCTCCATCACCCCCGCCCCCCCCACTCCCACACACACACACTCTCTCACACACACACACACACACACACACACACACACACACACACACACACACACACACACACACACACACACACACACACACACACTCTATCAAGGCAGATGATTAGGCTTCTTGTTCCCATCCTCCATCTGTTAGTAATTCCAGCGATGAGGAGGGCGGGGGGGTTGAGGGGGCAGAGGGAAGGGGGGAGAATAAATAGATGAAGGAAGAGGGGGAAGTAGAAGGAGAGGATGAGAGAGGAAGAGGAGATGAAGGAAGTGAAGGGGGGTTGGGGGGGCAGAGCGAATGGGGGAGGATAAGTAGAAAAAGAAGAAGAAGGAAAATGAGGAAGTAGAAAGAAGAGAGGATGAAGAGGATGGAAAAGGAGATGAAGAAAAAGAAAAAGGATTAACAGGAAAACAGGAAGTAAAAATGATGAGAAAAAGTTGCAATAGAAAGAGGAGGATCAAAAAGAAGAAAAAGAAACAGAAGAATGAGAAGATAATGAAGATAAAGAAGCAGATGAAGTTTTCCGAGGGTTGAAGGGGCGCAGTGGTTCGGGGAGAAAGCTGGGTAGGTTGAGGTTGAGGGGCGTGATGGGCTCCTGAAGGCTCTTACTCTCGCTCTTCCTCTTTCGCTCGTTCTGTAAGTTCGTAATTCCAAGGAGTAGAGAAACTTGTCTAGCGTACTGAAGAGTCTTGAAGGGTTTGTGATATGAATTATTTGAAGGCCCATTATGAGACGAAGCCCTCAGGTAAATACACAGGTAGAGAGGTAGATACATGGGTAGATAGATACATAGGTAGGTAGATAAGTAGATAAATAGGGAAATAGATACACACATTTTCTTATTTATCTTTCATTCTTTTTTGTGTTTTCTTTCTTCTCTTTTTCTTGGTTGTATATGAAGGAGGAAAATGAGAGAAGGGAGAGGTGAAGAAAGAGGAAGAGAGGTAAATGAAGAAGAAACTTAGCCTTGGAATAGAAAGAGAGGAACCACAAGAAGATAAAAATAAAGGGGAAGATGAAAGGAGGAAGAAGTGAAGAGCAAAGAGATGAATGAAGAAGAAATTGAGTAAGGAAAGAGAAAAAAACGAGGAGGAGGAGGATAAGGTAAAGAAGATAATGAAAATGATAGTGAATGAATGAGAGAAATGAGAGAAAGGAGGAAACCGATAATGATAGAAGGAGGAGGAAAAGGAAGGTAAAAGGGGAAGTAAAGGAAGAGAGAAAATGAAGATGATAGTGAAGGATTGAGAGAAGTAAGGAAAGAAGGGAAAGAGTAAAGTGATGATGTCAGAGAGGAGGAGGAGGAGGAGGAGGAGGCATGGAGGAAGATTGAAAGGGTGAGGAAGGGGGAAGAGGGGAAGCGGTTAAGATGGAGTGTCGAAAAAATAAGGGCAAGGAGGTGAAGGAGGAGGAGGAGGAGGAGGAGGAGGAGGAGGTTAAGGAGGAAGTATATCATGGAGACCAAAACAGAGGGATAAGAAGAAGTGGATTATTAATATATTCCGATAGGACGCCTGAGGAGGAGGAGGAGGAGGAGGAAGAAGAAGAGGAGGAGAAGGAGAAATCGAAGGAAAGAAAAAGAAAAAGGAAAGGGAAAGAAAGAAAAAGAAAAAGAAAAAAGGAAAAGGAATAGAAGAACAAGAAGAACAAGAAGAAGAAGAAGACCAAAAGAACAAGATCAAGAAAAAAAAGTGCAAAAACAAGAACAAGAAAAGTGAAGATGCAATGGAAGAAAAGGAAAAGGTAGAGACGAAAGAATGACAGTGTAAAAAGATGAAGGAGAAGGCGAAGGCAGAGGAGAACGTGGATGCAGATGAACGAAAACAAGATTGAAAAATGAAAAAGATAAGAAGAAGAAGAAATCAGAAATAAAAGGAGAGGAAAAAGAAGAGGAGAAACGAAAATAATAAACCATTGTTGGAGTTCCGCGGAGGACAATGAGTTGTAGCAAAATCTCAACTTTGGCGAGAAGAAGAGAGAGAAAATGAGGAGGAGGAGGAGGAGGAGGAGGAGGCGTCTTTAGTGTTGAGTCCGCTGATGCGAAGAGAGTAAAAAAAGAAAGAAAAGAATGAAAAAGAAAGCAAAAGGAAAAGAAACACACACACACACACACACACACACACACACACACACACACACACACACACACTAAATCTTGTAAAAAAACCTGTTTGCTATAATTTTTGTCCCCGCATTACTCTCCTCCACTGAGAGAGAGAGAGAGAGAGAGAGAGAGAGAGAGAGAGAGAGAGAGAGAGAGAGAGAGAGAGAGAGAGAGAGAGAGCAATGGCGGATATGCGTGTAGCTTCTAGAGAGAGAGAGAGAGAGCAAAAAATTTATGGCACCGCCTTTCCCTAATCACATCACGCTTCCCCGCGCCTCTAAATCTCTCCCTGTTACCTCCTAAACACGATATTTCTCCCGCTTATAGTCCGGACCTGTTGTTTTAATGTGGCTTTTCTGTCTCCCTCACTGATTAATACTCGCTTGTGGCGCCGCATCCCTGGGAGTGTTGGTTATAAGGAGTTGGATCTCATTGCATTAACGGAGGGGTAGCAAAGAGTATTTCTGATCCTATTCCCGTGTGAGTGGTAAGAAGTGTTGATCAAGAGAATGGAAATGAGGAAGGAAGAAAGGAAGTAGTGGTTGAGAGCGAAAGGAGGGAAGCAAAGAGAGATTAGGAGATAATGGTTGATGAGGGTAAGATAAAGAAGAAGAAAGAGGAGAGGAAGGATTGGTTTCGAGAGAAAAGGAAAAAAAAATTAAGGAAGAAAGGAAGTAGAAATTGAGAGAAAAAGATAGGAAGGAAACGTTAATAGATAATACTTGGAAAGAGTAAGGTAAAAAAGAGAAAAAGAAGAGAGATAATGTAAGAAAAGAGGAAGGAATGTAACAGATAAAGAAAGAAAGGTGAAAGGAATGAGAATTTAAGAGGGAAATGAAAAGAAAAGGTTAAGAAGGAAAAGAGAAAGGATATGCAATAGGCACAGAAAGGAAGGTAAAAGAGCGGATAGGGAAAGAGAAGAAGAGGGAAGAAGAGAGGAAAATGAGGTAGGGAAGATAATGGGATACTGACGTGTTTGTGTGTGTGCGCGTGTGTTTGTGTGTGTGTGTGTGTGTGTGTTTACTTATTTGTTTGTGATGAACTATTGAGCTTTAAACATAACATAAACTCGTAAATTGTTAAGCTAAACCGTCGGTCACTTTAATAATCGAAGTGAAGGGGAAAGTAAATATTCACTAGGTAAATATTTGTGTACAGACGCGGGAGACAAAGAGAGGAAAATGGAACGTGTTTGGACATGTTTCTTTATCACGTGGGAATTAGATTTTGTTTATCAGTGTTATTCTTTTGTCTGCGAAGAACAAGGAAGGAAGGGATTGTGTGTGTGTGTGTGTGTGTGTGTGTGTGTTAAAGACATGCAGAACTCGCTAACTTATTCATAGATATCTTCCTTCCTTTCTTTTTTCTTTTCTTTCTTTTGTTCCTTCATTCTATTCTTTCTTTTCTTTCTTTTTCCTTTCCTTCCTCCCATTTTTCCGTTTTTTCTTACTTTATTTTGTTTCTTTTCCTCCCATTTTTCCTCTTTTCTTGCCTCCTTTCCCTCCCTTCTCCCTCATTTTCTTCCATCGTTCCCTTCTTTCGTGACCTTCCTTCCTTCCATCCTTTCTTCCCCTCATTCTCCTTTCCATCTTCTTTTTCTCTCTTTCCTCTTTGGACAACAACGTAATCTAATCATCATCCTCTTGTCCCTCCTTCCTCTCCAGTTGCCTCGCGGGTTCACTTTATTGCTATTATTATTATTATTATTATTATTATTATTATTATTATTATTATTATTATTATTACTACTACTACTACCACTACTACTTCAACGAGAGAGAGAGAGAGAGAGAGAGAGAGAGAGAGAGAGAGAGAGAGAGAGAGAGAGAGAGAGAGAGAGAACGGAACGATACAGAAATAATGGAATAAAGCAAAACGAAGTAAAAAAAAAAATAAAGGACGAAAATAAAAGAAACAAATCGAAAAGAAACAGACTGACGAAGAGGAGAAACAGAAAACGAAGAAGAAGCAAAAGAAACCAAGATAGAAAGGAAACAGACAGAGGACGAAGAGGCAGCAGAACAGACAGAGAACCAGGATGACTTTCGCTGATTAAGTCTTCTGATCCGTCCAGTATACATTGATTGCTATGGTCTGGCTTCACCTGGAATCGTGGGCTTACCTGAGAACGAGGAGGACGAATAGTCACCTGTATTTAGCCGGGTGCCAGGTAATGGGGAGGTCAGAGGTAGTTAAGGGACGTTACCTGTAGATTACCTGTTTACCGTCAGTCAGTCTCAGGTCATCAGTTAGATATGGTCGCTTGTAACTATCTATCTATTTATCTATTCCTTTCCCCTTCCTCGTTTTTCTTTCATGTAATCGTTCGCCTTTTTCGCCCTCCTTCTTTCTCTCTCTCTTTTCCCTTCATTAAATCCATTTACATCTTCCTTTTTCTATCTTTCAAATTATCTGAGTAAGTTTTTCTCTCCATTCTTTTCCTTCATGCAGTCATTTGCCCTTCCTTCTCATTGCTCGTTTCCTTTATCCCTCTCCCTTAAATATGAAGTCGTTTTTAATCGTCTCTTTACCATATAAAATAATACCTACCAACACTCTTTCCCTTCCTTATTATAATCTATCTAATCGTTCACTCTTTCCTATCTTCTCTCGCTTTCTCTTCCTCCTTCTCTCAATCACTACCTTTCATATCTCCTTACCTTTTCTTATCGTCATCCTCATCCTTCGTCATTTTTCCACTACCTTTCATCTTTCCTTACCTCTCCTCATCCTCATCCTCATCCTTCCTCATCTTTCCAACACCTTACATCGTTCCTTACCTCTCCTTATCCTCATCCTCATCCTTCCACTACCTTTCATCTTTCCTCACCTTTCCTCATCCTCATCCTCATCCTTCCTCATCTTTCCAACACCTTACATCGTTCCTTACCTCTCCTTATCCTCATCCTCATCCTTCCACTACCTTTCATCTTTCCTCACCTTTCCTCATCCTCATCCTTCCTCATCTTTCCATATCCTTTCATCTTCCCGCGCCATAGAGACGCTAGCAACCTTCCCATCTACCTCCTCCCTTTCACCTATTCTCGCCAGCCATTCTTTCTCCAACAACCCACTTCGGGATTAAACCAACCTTTGCCGTGGCTTATCACCGCCCCGCTGATCACCTCTTTTCTGGCACCCTCCCGTCACTAAGAGATCACGCCACGCCACAATGCTCACGGGTGTCCCATCATCACCCCATCACCTTCACCTCGATGTTTGGTCCCCCCGAGGCGTCCCGCGTGGAAGCGATCGCCTGCCTGATAGAGTGGCGCAGCAGAGTCAACAAACACAAGCTTACCCGCCGTGCTAAGAAGGGCCCCAAAGGCTTCCCGTCACCCCATTATTGCAGGCCACGTGGACGAGGCTGACGGAGGAGGTGGAAGAGGAAGAGAAAGAAAAGGCCAACGATAAGGGATGGATAGAAGAATAAGCAAGAGGATGAAAAGAAGAGTAATAAGAATTAAGAGGAGAAGGGGAAGAAGAGAAAAACATGGAAAAGAATAATAAGAAAGAGGAAGAGAAGGATAAGTAGTAGTAGTAAGAGGAAGAGAATAAGAAAGATCAGGAGGTTGGATAAGGAAAGGAAAGGATAAGGAATGGGATTGAGGAGGAAAATAGGAAGGAAGGAAAGGGAAGGAGGCTGATGAGGAGAAGGAAAAGGAAGGAAGGGGAAGAAGGTTGGGAAGGAAAATGGGGATGGAAGGAAGAGGAATGAGGCGAGGAAGAAAGAGAAGGTTAGGAAAGAGAATAGGGAGGAAGGGAGAGGAAGGACGTCGTGGAAGAGACTTGAGAGAGGGAGAAAGGAGGAGAAAGCAGGCTGAAGGGGATCGTGAGGAGCAGAGAGAATGGAAAAGGAAGGAGTTGTTGAGGGGAGGGGAAAGGAAGACAGTCGAAGGAGGTGGGGTGTAGAGCAGGGAGTGGGGATAAAGAAAGTAAATATGAGAACTTAAATTCTTGATATCACACCTTATTAATCATGACTGAGGCTGAAGTAGATCGCAACGCAACTTCCATTACCGAGAGGAAAGATAAAGAATCATAACCACCAAGTCAAGAACCACGAAACCGTAAAATTAAAAGGATATCCAACCCCACAGACACAAGAAAAAAAAATCATTACGATACCACATTAATTAAAACGGTCACAGAATAAAGAAAGCGGCGAGGTGATACAAAGGTTAACTAAAAAAAATTCTTAATGTACGTAAAGAAAACTTCATTTATACAATTTCCCGAGGCGTAATAATCACTACATTAATCCGAACGTAACATTGAACAAAGAAGACGCTGGCGAAGCAATATAAAGGTTAACTAATGTTCGTAAAGAATTTAGCAAAGGAAGGCTTCATTATGGCGCTTCCCGGGGCATAAAAATCACTACTTAATGGTAAAATCTGGTGCCTTTAATTCCTCCACACACATGAACCTCCTCCAGGGCGATACAGTGTTCAGGCACCAGTCTTTGAACCTCGGGTGGAAGAATGCAGTGTTGTGTGGCGCCCTGGGTCCCTGAGGCGTGTTGGGGGTGGAGGAGGGGAGGAGGAATGAGGGGGAAGGGAGGAGGAAGGGGTTAAAATACTTTGCCGCGAAGGAGGAGGAGGAAAAGGAGGAGGAGGAGGAGGGGGTGGATTGGTGGTGGTGGTGGTGGTGGAAGAGTTAAGTGGAGAAAGAGGAGGAGGAGGAGGCTCTTCATTTCCTTCGGTTATTTTATATTTATTTCCTTTTCTTTCTTTCAGTCCTTTTTTTCCTTTATTTCCTTTCTTCCTTTCTTCCTTTTTTCATTTTTTCCTTCCTATTATTTTTTTTTATATTCGTTTATCCTAACTTTTTTCTTCATTCTCTTCCTCTTTTTTTTTCTCCCTCACACAGTCTCTCTCTCTCTCTCTCTCTCTCTCTCTCTCTCTCTCTCTCTCTCTCTCTCTCTCTCTCTCTCTCTCTCTCTCTCTCTCTCTCTCTCTCCCTCCCTCTCTCCCTCCCTCCCTCCCTCCCTACCTGTTGACGAAGGGAGAATATTTTCCTCTCTCGGGTTCACCAATTCAATTATGTACAAACTTTCCCACATCGATCACTGGAAGCAAAGTGACGTGTGTGTGTGTGTGTGTGTGTGTGTGTGTGTGTGTGTGTGTGTGTGTGTTTATTTATTTTTTATTCTTTGTGGCGTTTGTTTTCCTTACTATGTGTTTTGATGTCTCTTAAAAACACACACATACGCACACACACACACACACTGGTAAATAGATAGATACATACATACATACATACATACATAAATACATATACAGAAGCATGAAACACATGAAATTAACACAAAGGGATAAAAAAGGAAAAAAAATCAAGAACAAAAGTGCAAGAGAGAGGGAAAAACAAAGCCTACGAAAAAGAGGAAGAGCAGAATTTGGGACACTAGACAACCAGCTCACTTCTCCTCTCCCTTCCTCTCCTTTCCTATCCTCGGCTCCCCTCTTCTCTCTTCTCTTCTCTTCTCTTCTTTTACCTTCTCTTCTATTCTATTCTCTTCTTTTCTCGTCTCTCTTCTCCCCACCACCGCCCCATCCAAGCCACGAAGCAGCTTACCTAACAACGCCGCGTCAAGTTGGTAAAGTCCTCGGCGGCGGGGCTGAGGCAAGAGTCCACGAAGTTAGTTTACAAGGCTGAGGAGACACGAGGAGGGAGAGTGAAGGCTCGACTCGTTACCGGCGGAAGAAGAGCAGGTTAGGGAGGACATGGAAATAACAGGACAGGTAAGAAGGGTAGAGACGGGGTAGGACAGGGTAGGCAGGGCAGTTTAGGAGGTGGATAGACGAGGAAGATACGGAAGGTTGGACTCTTTATAGGTACGAAAATGGGTAGAATAGGGAAAGGAGGACGATGTAATAGGTGGATAGGCAATAACAGGAGTGCAGTATTGACTCGAAAAAGGCGGAAGATAAGGTGAAACAAGGAAGGTAGAACAGGTAGGAGATATATAGGAAAGACGGATAGTGCAGGTTGGACTCGTTGCAGGATGGGACAGAGTAGGCAGGACAAGGTAGGAGATGGATAGACAAAAACGATAATGCAGGCTAGACTCACGACAGGCAGGAGACGGAATAGGATAGAGAAAACAGTCCAGGGTAGGAAGTGGATATAGGTAGGCCAAGGTGGTAGGTAACTAGGTAAATTGGCAGGGTGGTAAGTTAGAGGAGAGGTAATTCATGGTGGTGGAGGTGTGGTGATGATAGAGGTGGTATTGTGGTGGTGAGTGAGGGTAGAGAGGAGTGGAGAGAGGGTGGATAGAGATGGTTGTGGAGGGGCCGGAAGTAGTGGTTGAGAGTTTGAGGGTAGACAGAGGTGGAGAGAGGGTAGAAGTAGTGGTGGTGGAGGGGTAATGTAGGTGGAATGAGGGGGAGTTGAGGGGAGGTGGATGAAGGGGGGGTGGATTGCTATGGGTTGAGGGGGAAGTAACATTGAACTTTGTGGGAGTTTTATG
>NC_066575.1:7942959-7945459 GCF_024679095.1 Eriocheir sinensis | reverse complement strand
GCGCCTTCATTGTCCAGTTCTTTTCTCGAATCAACGTTTATCGGCCTGTTAAAAGTTTGAGTGGGAATTTATAGTGTAGATTTTTTTTGGGGGGGGGCTACAGCATCTATCAACTCCGTACCCTCGAATGTTCCACCTCTCAACCTCTTCCCTACCTTCTTTACCGTCTACGCCTTCTCCCTCCATCTCTATTCTGCCACTCATTTCCCTCTTCTACTTCCTCTCTTTTTCCTCCCAACTTTCTCATATATCAACTCTCAACTCTCAACCTATCAACTTTCAACCCGTCGTTTTTTCCCCTACTTTCATCGCCGGCTACTCTTCCTTCTCCCTCTATCTCTATTCTGCCAACTCATTTTCCTCTTCTACTTTCTCTCTTTTTCCTTTCTGCTTTCTCATATCTACTCTTTCCTGTCATCTCTTTATTTTTCCCTTCTATCCCCTCTAACCACCTCCTCTCCAATCCCTCTCCTCTTTCCCCTCTCTTCTGCTATCCCCTTTCCTTCTTCCTCCATTCCCTTTTCTGCAATTGCCTCTCATTCCTCTTCTTTCCTCCCACTTATCTCCCTTTCCCATTCGTCTTCCATCCCTTTCCCTTCTCCTCCCCTCTGTCACTCCCTTCCTTCTCTACTTTCATCATCTGTTGCTCTCTCCTCCCTTCTATTCCTCTCCATCGTGTTCCCTCCTTATCTTCGTTTCCTTTATATGCCTTTCTTTATCATGCATTATTCCCCTATTTCTCTTTTCTCTCTCTAATCCTCCTCATTTCCATTTTTCATCATTCATCTTTCCCTTCCACCTTCCCTTCATTTTCATATACTTCATTTTCTTTCCTGTCTCTCTCGTCTTCTTCCTCCCTTCTCTTTTTTCCATTCTTTTTTTCCCTTCTCCCTCTCTTTCCTTACCGTCTTCTCCCATTTCCTTTCCTCCCATACCCTCTTTTGTTTCTATACATCATCTTCTATACCCTCTCTCCTCCCTTTCTTCCTCGTCTCCCTCCTTACCCTCTTCTTTTCCATATATAATTTCCCTTCATCTACTTTATATATTTCTTTCTCTTTCCTCTCCTTTCTCCACTTTCTCCCTTCCATTTTTTTTCCATTCAATCTTTCTCCTATTCCTTTCTCTGTATCCCTCTCCCCTGTCCTTCCCTCTTTTCCCCTCTAGTTTCCCCTCTCCTCTTTCAACATATTCCCTTTTCCCTTTCGTTATTCCCTCTTTTCCTCTCCTCTCCTTTTTTCATTATTTTTTCATACATGTTTTTCTTCATCATCGTCATCTACTCATCACTTTCCTTTCCTCTTCCATTTTTACATTCATCCTTCCCTTATTTCTTCTTCTATATCCTTTTCCCCTCCTCTTCCCTTTCCCTCCCCCTCTCTCCCCTTTTCCTCTCTAGGTGGTAATGGCCCTCCTCGCTTCCCTGCCTTAAAACCCTTAATTAATCAATCATTCAATCAATTAAGACTCTCCCTTCCTCCCCCCTTTTAGCTCTCTTTTCACTTCACGCCTCTCTCTCCCTTATACCATTCCCTTACCCTTGCCCTAGCCCTCTCTCTCCCTCCCCATTTCTCCTCACCCCTTTTCTCTCCCTCTCCCACCTCTCTCTCCTTCTCTTCTCTTCTTCTCAAGTCATCATTTATCTCTCATTCCTGTCTCTCTTCATCTCTTTCTCTTTAACTCTTCTCTCTCGTGTTCTGAATCCACTTCTTATTTGTTCCTTCCTTCATCTCTCCTCTCCTCTTTCCTTTCTGTCCCTCTCTCTGTCTTCCCTTTCTCTCCTCACTAACCTCTAACTCCCCTCCTTACTTCTTTCCTCACTTCTCCTTCTCTCTCCCCTTCCCTCTCCCCTCGTTTCCCCTCTCGCCAAATCGCAAGCATTTAGCACGCGGTCATGTAGCTTCCGCGTGTGTGTTACGTGTGTGTGTGTGTGTGTGTGTGTGTGTGTGTGTGTGTGTGTGTGTTCATGCTTCCTTTCCCAACTTTTCCTCAATTTCTCTTCCCTGCCGTCTACTTCTTTGCGCTCCTTCATACTTTGTTTTCTTGCCCCCGTGAAGAAGTAGACGAGGGGGAGAAAGAGAAGGAGGAGAATGAGGAGGAGGAGGAGGAGGAGGAAGAGGAAGAACAAGAAGAAAGATAAGAGGAGGAGGTCGAGCGGCTTTGTAGAATCAGGGGTAACATGCGAAGTAGCAGAAGTAGGTTAGGTTAGGTTACGTTGTTTTGAGTTACGGCAGGTCAGGTCTTGATGGCGTGATAGGCGAACAGGAAGGAAGGAAGAGAAGGAAGAAATGCAAGGTGGAGGGGGCATTGGAAGGAGAGAGAAAAGATGGGGAGGAAGGGAAGAAAAAACAAGGAGGGAGGAGGAGACGAGGGAAAGAAATACCAGGTTAAGAGGCGATTGGAAGGAGAGAGATTAGGAGGGGAAGGAAATAAAGAAGTACATTGTTAGGGGGCTGTAGGAAAGAGGGGGAGGAGGGGAGGTAAGAAGGCAGGGAAAGCG
>NC_066575.1:7915459-7940459 GCF_024679095.1 Eriocheir sinensis | reverse complement strand
CTTCACCGGTTGATATAATGGTGAAACTCTTAGTGATAATAACCAGAGGAATGCCCATCAAGCAAAATAAAAACCTATGTACGTGTATCTCGCTGCCGTGGACTTGATCTTTTATCTCGTTATCTGTTAAACTTTTATATTTTTCACTGGATAGGGTACAAGCGTGACCTTCTGAGTTTAAGTCACCAAAAGGGACGCCCACAAAGCTAAATAAGAACCTATGTAATGTATCTTGCTGCCCTGGGATTTATCTTTTCTCTGTTTATCTGTTTATCTTTATCTTTTTCACCGGGTTGGATATGGAAGTGCAAACCTGAGTGACAGTAGCAAAGGGACGCCCACAAAGCTCATGGTAGATCGGAACGTACTCGTAGACTGCTCAAGTAAAGTTTAGCATAGGAAGAGTGGCTGCGTCAAGGCTTACTCATCGGGACACATGGGAGTGGAGTCTCAGGGTGGGCGGGGCTAACCGGCTCCTGAGGTGTGCTGGCAATAGGCTGTGATGAGACAAGTGACGAGGAATTGTGAAGCCGTGGGTGGTGGTAGGGGTAAGAGGGGAATGGTGGAAGGTGGGAAAGGAAGGAAGGAAAGGAATGACAGGGTGACTAAAAGAAAAGAAAGAAAAAGACGTCTCAGGGGAGGAAGATTAAAGTGTACCAGAGGAATAGAAGAAGAAAAAGTTAGACAAAAGGTAAAATTAAAGTGTGGTGGTGGTAGGGGGAAGAGGGGAAGGTTGGAAGGTGGGAAAGGAAGGAAGGAAAGGAATGACAGGGTGACTACGAGAAAAGAAAGAAAGAAAGACGTCTCAGGGGAGGAAGATTAAAGTGTACCAGAGGAATGGAAGAAGAAAAAGTTAGGCAAAAGGTGAAATTATAGTGTGAGTGAAAGTAATGGTAGACGAAGTGGAGGTAGAGGAATAAGCCTTGGTGGTTGTAGAGAGAGGTAGAGTTTCAGAGAGTTTGAGGTGGAAAGTGATAAGAATGGCGTGCCAGAAGCCAGGCAAAAGAATAAAGATAGAGTTATACTGCGTGTGTACGTGATGGTAGGAGGAGGAAGACGACGATGATGATGATAAGGAGGAGGAGGAGGAGGAGAACGATGATGATGATAAGGAGGAAGAGGAGGAGGCTTTAGTGGTGAAACAAGAGAAGTGAAAGTTAGTGCCAGTAGAAAAATAAAAGATGTTTCGAAAAAGATCAATGAGGTGAGAAATAACGTTAATGAGAGAAGCATGAGAGGGGGTGGGTGAAATACAGACATACTAACACAGAATAAAAAGACAGAAAAACAGACAACCCAAAAAAACTCAGAGCTAGGCCGAGAAAGTCACACCTAATACAAACATAAACGCCAACATATATACAACCAGAGCAGCGCAATAGTTTGCAAACCTTATTAAAATGCAAAAGATGAGGAATTCAGCTCTTCGTCATTGCTACTGGAGGCTTCGGGACGGGGTACAGGGATGGGGGGTTGAGGGGGTGGGGCAGGAGCGGGGTTCGAAGGGGTAACAATGGTATTCTTTTGTAGCGTTGGTGGCGTTGGTGTCAGAAGCGCGACCTGTGAGCGAGGGCGAGAAACGTTTTTGTGTGTGTGTGTTTGTTGGTGTTTGTTTGGCGAACGTTTTCTTTTGTGCCAACTTGCATGAGAGGGTTCAGCTGGCGTTAATTTTGTGTGCTCTGTGTGTGTGTGTGTGTGTGTGTGTGTGTGTGTGTGTGTGTGTGTGTGTGTTTCTCTCTCTCTCTCTCTCTCTCTCTCTCTCTCTCTCTCTCTCTCTCTCTCTCTCTCTCTCTCTCTCTCTCTCTCTCTCTCGCTTTGTCAGGATTAAAAAATCGTAATCCAAAGTTATGTTTGACCTGATTTTTTTCTCTTATCTTTCCTCGTCCTCTTAAAGTGCTTAGACGTCGTAACTTAGACACACACACACACACACACACACACACACACACACACACACACATTAAGCTCACCTCCCTCGGCTGTTAAACTCCAAAGCACGCAAGCAAATTTTTCCGAATGGCCTTTTATGTGTGACTGTGCATAATAGGGGGGAGGGGGGGGAGGGAGGAGGGGGAGGGAGAGGTAAGGTGGGTAGAAAGGGCAGGTGTGTGTGTGTGTGTGTGTGTGTGTGTGTGTGTGTGTGTGTGTGTGTGTGTGTGTACGTGTGTGTTTGTGTGTGTCTAGATTCCAAGCAAGGTGAGAATGAGTAAACTTTTGGTGTTTGTAAAGTTTGTGGGGAGCAACGACATAGTTTTTTTGTTGTTTTTTGTTCTTTCAGAAGTTTTATTTTGTCCTTTGAGTTTCCTCCTTTACTGTAAAAAAAAAAAAGGAAGGGATAAAGAGCGATATGAAACCAAGGAATGAGGAAGAGAGTTGAAAGTAGAGAAGAAGAAAAAAGAGAATAGATAAAAGTGGTTAACATGCAGAGGAGTAAAACAACGAAAATAAAGGAAGGAGTGAGGAAGGGAAGTGAAAGTAGACGATAAGAAAACAGAGAAAAAGTAACACGCAGAGGAAGAAAATGGGATAACAAAGCAAGGAGTGAAGAAGGGAAGTGAAAGTAGACGAGAAGGAAACAGAGAAAAAGTAATACGTAGAGGAAGAAAATGGGATAACAAAGCAAGGAGTGAGGAAGGGAAGTGAAAGTAGACGAGAAGAAAACAGAGAAAAAGTAACACGTAGAGGAAGAAAATGGGATAACAAAGCAAGGAGTGAGGAAGGGAAGTGAAAGTAGACGAGAAGAAAACAGAGAAAAAGTAACATGCAGAGGAAGAAAATGGGATAACAAAGCAAGGAGTGAAGAAGGGAAGTAAAAGTAGCGGAGAAGAAAACAGAGAAAAAGTAACATGCAGAGGAAGAAAATGGGATAACAAAGCAAGGAGTGAAGAAGGGAAGTGAAAGTAGACGAGAAGAAAACAGAGAAAAAGTAACACGTAGAGGAAGAAAATGGGATAACAAAGCAAGGAGTGAAGAAGGGAAGTGAAAGTAGCGGAGAAGAAAACAGAGAAAAAGTAACATGCAGAGGAAGAAAATGGGATAACAAAGCAAGGAGTGAGGAAAAAGAGTAAAAATAACGAGGAAGAAAAAGACATTAGGTAGAAAAGTTATCATGCAGAGGAAAAAAATACTAAATAAAATAGGAATAAAAAGGGATATTAAATTTTAGCAAGGACTGAGGAAGAAGAGTAAAAAGGACGAGGAAGAAAAAATGACGGTAGGTAGAAACGTATCAGGCAGAGAGAAAAAAAAAACACTAATTAAAATAGGAATAAAAAGGGATATTAAATTTTAGCAAGGAATGAGGAAGCGAAGTGAAAGAAACGGAGTCGAGAAAATAAGGTAACTCACACGCACAGGGAAGGTACTGTATAAAAAAAGACTAATAAAAAGCAAGATAATTAATGGAGTAGAAACACAATACAGGTAGAAAAACAAATAACACGCAGATTACAGGTCAAAAGCGCACAGGTAGGAGTGGACAGGTAGGCAGGGGTGATATTAGCAACAGGTGAAGGTAGAGTCGGTCACGAACACCGCATCTCACCTTTACCTGACCTCCTTTCACTCTTTAATGTCACCATGCATTAAAACATTGAAGAATAACACGCAAGAGGCAACAGGTCAATTACTAGTGATAGGTTAAACAGGTAAAGGTGTTGGAGATTAAAGAACCCATCTCACCTTTACCTGACCTACTTTCAAACTCTGTATTCTCACATTGCATTAAAAAGTAGAAGATTAACACGTGAGAGAGAACAGGTAGGTGAGTGATGAGACGTTGAACAGGTAAATGTGTTGCAGGTTAATTAAAAGACATCACAGCGTACCTTTACCTTACCTATCCTCACACACTTATTAATCTCACCTTGCCTTAAAACGTAGATTAACACGTAAAAGAGGATAGGTAGGTGAGTGATGAGACGTTGAACAGGTATATGTGTAGCATGTAATTAAAATACATCACAGCGCACTTTTACCTTACCTATCCTCACACACTTATTAATCTCACCTTGCCTTAAAAAGTAGATTAACACGTAAAAGAGGATAGGTAGAAGAGTGATGATAGGTTGAACAGGTTAAAATGAAGCAGATTAAAAAGGAAACATCACATCCTTACCTTACCTGCCCTCACGCACTTATTAATCTCACCTTGCCTTAAAACGTAGGAGATCAACACGTAAAAGAGGACAGGTAGAAAAATGAGGATAGGTTGAACAGGTAAATATGTAGCTGATTAAAAAGAAAATCATCACATCCTTACCGTACCTTCCCTCACACACTCATTAATTTCACCATGCATGAAAAAGTAAAAGAATAAGACACAAAAGGGAACAGTTAACAAGTAGATGAGTGATGAATTAAACAGGTAAAGTCACAACAGCTCACCCTTACCTTACCTGTCCTCACGCGCTCGGAAAACTCACCTTTGCACACCTGTGGGAAAAGACTCGCGTGTTGCAGCCACTTTACCTGCCCTAACGCCTTGACTTTTGCACACCTGTCGCCCCCTCACGCCCGGTAACTCACCCGCGTGGCGCACCTTGTAGGAGAGAAATGAGTTACTTAATTCTTCCTTCCGTAGCAACACAGGAGCTAGTTTAATTATTTTTTTTATTATCTGTTTTGTGTTTGTCTTTGTTGATGGTTTGAGATTTTTCTTCTGTAGTCGGTTATATATATTTTGTTGTTGTTGTTGTTGATAAATATTTTGTCATGTCTTAATCATTCTTGTTTTCTGTTACGGTTTTTATTTTCTTGGTTTTTGGAATTCATATTTTTTTTCTTGTTGGTAATAATATTCTATCTGTTGCTAGTATTACACTTTTTCATCCTGTAACTGGTAACATTTTTTATTTCTTTTTATTTTGCAGAGGTAACATTTCCTTTCCTGCTAGTTCATGTCCTACTGTCTTTTGTTTCTAGTTTCCAGTTTTAATCTGCTGCTGGTATTATCTCATTTATCTCTGTTACTGATTATTCCTTCTTCTTTGTTTCTGGTAATTTTTCTTTTTCTTCCGCTGGGTCTCCGTTTTCTTCGTTGGTGGTACTACATTAATCTTTATTTCTTGTATTACATTCTCCTCATGTCACTGTTCCCACACTCTGCTCCATTACTGTGAGGGACGGCGGTGGTGGTGGTGGTGCTGGTGTTTTTGTTTTTGTTTTGGCAACGATGTTTTAGTCATGAGTCAAAGTTCGAGTGACTTTCAACTTTATCCTTCCTGCCTCCTCCCCTTCCAGCTTTCCCTTGCCAGTCCTCCCCTTATATGTTTCCCCTGCCAAACCTCCCCTTCCAACCATCTCCTAGACTTCCTCTTCCAAAGTTCCTCCTTCCAGCATTATCTCTTCCAGTCCTCCCCTTCCATCCCTCTCGGCTTCCCTTCTCACAGTTGCGTCTTTGGATTTGCTGAAGTCACCCTCGCACAATCAACTTGTCCCGTTTTCTTTGACACTTTCTTGGTCTTCGGTGGGTTTTCTTGTTGACTGGCTTGGGTTGTCGTACCTACCAGAGAGAGAGAGAGAGAGAGAGAGAGAGAGAGAGAGAGAGAATATGTGCGTTTGTGTGAGTTTACATTGCGTGCAGGTATGAATGTGTTCCTAATGTGTGTGCATGTGTGGGTGTTTCTGATTCTTTCCCGCTGAACAAGGGATTGAATCTCGGGGTCTTACCTGACGACTGCTCATTATTCAACACACATGGAGGAGGAGGAGGAGGAGGAAGAGGAGGAGGGGAAGAATTAGACGTAGTACAAGCAGTATATGAAGAATGGTACGGTAACACACACACACACACACACACACATCGACCCCCCCTCCCCTCCCCACACACACCTTCACACACACGGCAATATATCTCTCTTTCACCAGCGTTTACAGCCATTAGCCTTGCCTGCGTACGAGGAGCGGTGATTACAGAGTTAACACGCCAAGTGACCAACCAACGAAGGGGAGGCGAGGGAAGGTGAGGTAGAGAGGAGAGGGTTACCCAGGCTGAATGATATGACGCAGTTTGTTTAATTCACCACCACCACCACCATTACCACCAACACCAATTCTAACACTACCACTGACACCAACACCACAACCAACACCACCAACACTAACACTAATACTTCCAATACCACCAACATCACCACAACCAACACCATCACTACCAACACAACTAAAACCAACACCACCACTACCACTAACACCAACACCACAACCAACACCACCAACACACTAACAGTAATACTACCAACACCATCAACATCACCACAACCAACACCATCTCTACCACCACCACCACCACCACCACTAAAACCAACACCAACCTCAACATCGACTGACTTTTACCTTATTATAAGTTCTCCGTCTTAAATTATGTCATGAACTTCGTCCTTAATTATCTATCTCTTCACCACCACCACCATCACCACCACCACGACTGTCCTTTTTCACTCTGTCCTCCCCAATTATCTGTTACGTGTGTGTGTGTGTGTGGGTGTGGGTGGGGGGGTGTTTTAGAGTTTATGAAGATTAATGAGTTTCTTTTGCATTATATGAAGATACAGTAATGTAGGTTAGTAGCTGTCCTGTGTGCGTGTGTGTGTGTGTGTGTGTGTGTGTGTGTGTGTGTGTGTGTGTGTGTGTGTTTATGCCGTGTCTATGTACGCTTTTACTCACTTAGGAATGTTATGCGAACGTACAAACAAACACACGCGAGCTAAGAAAAGGAACCTATTTAAAAGTTATAATTCCAGGCAATGAAACACTTAACTGCACTTCGAGGAATCGGAGTACATTTGTTTTCTGTTCCAAGTCACACAATATTGATTTTCCTAATGCGCACCATATATATTTTTTTTATTTCCTAAGGCATTGAACATTAATTTTGACCTGTATAGTATCAGTAATTTCAGTCATAAAAAAAAACTTGTCAATTTATGTGTATATATTTTATTTTTTTTAATTTTACACATTTTTTATCTTATTTTTTCTTTTTTTTTTTTTTTTAAACATTAATTTGACCTTTTTTGGGACCTGTATATCAGTAGTTTTTTTTCTGAGCTTTGATAGTAATTTCAGGTATAAGAACAAAAAAACTATCATAATTTCTTAGCATAGTCGTTTATTTTATAAGGCGTACTATATTTTTTCTTTCCTAATGCACACAATTTATTTTTCTTCCCTACGTCACTAAATATTTGGTCTTCATAGTAGTAGTAGTAGTAGTAGTAGTAGTAGTAGTAGTAGCAGTAGTAGTAGTAGTAGTAGTAGTAGTAGTAGTAGTAGAAGCAGTAGTAGTAATTTCAGGCTTACAAATAAACTTTTCAGAGATTCCAGGTTACCATAAGACATTTCGCATTTAAACTCATTCTTTATCCATATCTTGTTTTATTTTGCATCAAGGAGAATGTTATATATTTTTATGCTACGTCATTATCGAGGCACTGTGGATGTTTTTTCGTGATTCTCCTCGTCAGCAAAGTTCGTAGGTCCTTCAAGCCTCGTGAGCAGCAAAACTTAGGAGAGAGATACATATTACACTCTCAAAGCTGCTTCTTACTCCTCTTAACTTATTACTACTTAACTACCTCGTTCCTCTTGTCTGTTCCTCTTGGTACCCTCTTTCACTCCCTCTTCTTCAGCTCTTAATACTTTCCTTCTTCTTAATCTCCTCTTTTCTACTTTTCTACTTCCCCTTTTCATCCGTTGTTCTTCATTCCCACTTTAACTCTTTCTCCTTCAGCCTTCTCTACTTCCCAACTTTCTTTTTCTCGTCCGTTGTTCTTGATTTCCTTCTTCAATCCTTCTTCTTCAGCCCTTTCTACTTTCTTCCTTCCTCTCTTCCGTTCGTCATTATATCCCTCTTTACTCTTTCCCCTTCAGTCCATTATCTGCCCCATCTCCATTCCCTGCTTCTCCTTCTGATCTTTTCTTTCCTCCCTCCTTCCTTCATCCACTTTTCTCTTTTCAGTCCTGTCTCCTTCCTCCCTTCATCCATTTCTTCCTCGTCTCTCGCCTCTCATCTCCCTTTCCTTCCTCTCTCCTTCCATCCTCAATCCTCTCTTCCTTCACTTATCCTGCTTCTCTTTAGTCCTTCATCCCTCCCTCCTTCCTCTCCCCTCCTGCCTTTCCTCCTCTCTTTTTCTTTTGTCTTGCATAAGCTCCAAAGTTGACTCTCTTTACCCTTTAACTGATCAGTATTTCCTCCTCCTCCTCCCTCCTTCCCTCCCTGCTTCTATGTCTTCATACCTCCCTCCCTCCCTCTCTTCCTCCGTCTCATCTTACCTCCCTCCCTCCCTCCGCCTGTATGTTGTTTCCTTCTTCCCTTCTTCCTCTCTTTCTCTCTGTCCTCTTCCTTTCTCTTCCTCCCTTCCTTCCTTCTTCCTCCTTCCTTTCTTTCGCTTCCTTCCTTCCTTCCACACTCCCTCCTTTACGTCTATTTTTTTATTTTCCTTCCTTTCTTCTTCCTTTCTCTCCCTTCCTTCCTTTCCTTCTTGCCGTCTCTCTCCTTCCCTTCCTTCTTCCATTGTCTCCACCTCCCTCCCTTCCTTCCTTTCTCTTTCCCGCTTTCCTTCCATCCTTTCCTTATCTTCCTTCACTTGCAATTTCCTCTTTCTTCTTTGCCAAATCGTCCGTCTTTTGTTTTTTCTTCGCATTTAACTTTCATTCATTTTTCCGCTCCCTCAATCCTCTTTTCAGCTCTCTATATTCCTCGTGGCCACAAGACCGTTCTGCGTTACTCCAATCCACAGCGGCACAGAAGCGTTCCTCTACCGTTGCCCCGCGCTGAATATTTGCGAATTAGACGGTGTGGTTGTTGCCTAATAGTGACGTTATGCAACTGAGAGCCCGCGACTTTATTCTTTTATTTTCATTTCTTCTTCTTTTGTTGCCTTTTCTTCCCTTCCATTTTTCTTTTCACTCCGCTGAAGTTTTATTTTGGTATATTTGACTACACACACACACACACACACACACACACACACACACACACACACACACACACACACACACACACCCCGCACAAGTCTGGCAGCAAAAACTATTGGGGTTAATTTCTTATCGCTGTCAGGCCTCGCTTGGTTTGAATACGAAACTGTGACAAGCCCACCAGCCGCCTCTCTCTCACTTATTAAAACCCGTCCGTCTGTCTGTCTGTCTGTCTGTGTGTATGAATGTCTCCGTATGTCATCAGTCTCTGTGTCTCTCTATTTGTCTGTGTCTCTCTCTCGCTGTCTCTCTCCGCGATTAACCAGTCCATTTCGGTTTTCATGTGTAGGTCGAACTGCCTCTTGTAGTGTCCTTATGTCCTTGTGTTCTCTTAGACAGGACAGTGGGGTGGAGAGAGCTCGGTTAGTTATTTAGGTGTGTTTGGATAGAGTAGATAAATCGGGTCAGAGGAGGGGTTGGATGTGAGAGACGGGGCAGAGTAGACCAGGGTACAGGGGTAGAGTGAGAGGCAAGTAAAGGTAGAGTGAGACAGGGCAGTGAAAGGTAGAGTGAGATAGGGTATAGGGGACCAGGTATAGGGTCAGGCAAGGGATGGAGGACAAGTAAAGGGCATTGGTTTTCCCCTCCGCCCACCTTTTTCCCCCTCCTTCCCCCTCCGTCTAAGAAAAAGGGCAGGATGTAAGGAAAGGGCATTGGTTTTCCTCTTTTGTCTCCCCTCTTTACCCCTCTTTTTCCCCTCCGTCTTTTTTTGTCCTCTCCCATCCCCCTCCCTTCCTGTCTCGTCCCATCCTTTTCCTTTCCCTTCCTGACCCGTTCCTGTCACGTTACTTTCCTTCCGTCTCTTTTCGTCCTGTCCCATCCCCCTCCTGACCCGTTCCTGTCCCGTTACCTCCCCTCCCGTTCTGTCCCGCCCCGTCCCTTATCAAAACCTCGTCCGGGCAATACTAATAATCGCCTCCGCGCCGCCGCCATCCAACTTGCACGATTTATGACGCGCGGCGAAAGAAAGGGCGAGTCTTATTGCTTTTTGTTATTCATACTGGGAGTGACGTGCGCCCGTGCCCTGCTTACCGTGCCTTTCTCTCCTCCCACTCTCTCCCTCACTCTCCTCCCACTCTCTCCCTCACTCTCCTCCCACTCTGCACCTCACTCTCCTCCCACTCTCCACCTCACTCTCCTCCCACTCTCTCCCTCACTCTCCTCCCACTCTCCACCTCACTCTCCTCCCACTCTCTCCCTCACTCTCCTCCCACTCTCCACCTCACTCTCCTCCCACTCTCCACCTCACTCTCCTCCCACTCTCCACCTCACTCTCCTCCCACTCTCCACCTCTTTCTCTTCCTCTTCTTTCTCCCTGCATTTCTTTTCTGCCCTTTTCTTCCCCTTTACTTTTATCCTCCTATTTTGCAGTTCTCCAACATCACGGTTCTTGTGTGTTAGTTTCCGTTACTGGAACTCAGATTTTCAAGTTTGTATTTTATATCGAAGGACAAAAAATGATCTCAGGTGCCGTTATTTTCAACACGGTAATTTCCTTCTTTTCTTCGTATGTTATTCACCTTTTGTGTTTCACCTGAGAACGATCAATATCTCGTCTTTTTAATTAATGTTCTTTTTCGTATTCTATTTTCCTCTATGTATCACCTGAAAGAGCTACATATTTCCTTCTCGTAATTTTTTTTTCTCGTTATGTGATCTACCTTATTTTTTTAAATCTAGCAACACTACATTTTTTCCTATTCTACTGTATTTACTATTATTTTTTTTTACCTTGGAACTCTACATTAATACCCTTTTTAATATCCTCCTCTCCTTTGGGGGCTTCGTGGTGCAGTGGTTAGCACACTCGGCTCACAACCGAAAGAGCCCGGGTTCGATTCCCGGGTGGGGTGGAAAAATTTGGGCAACTTTTTCGATACCCTACGCCCCTGTCCACCCAGCACTGGGGGAAAGAGTTAGAGAGGTGGAAAAGGAGGATGTGAAGAAGGCAGTAGAAAGAAGACAGACAAAAAATGTGGGGGGAAATGATGAGTGTGTCAACTCTAAAATGTACACTGGCATGTAGGAGACTGGGGAAACAAACTTTGTGTTTAAGAAGAACAGGAACCCTGGAGGTAAAACTGTAGCTGTAGGACAGGGCAGATGGAAACAGTAGAACACCTAATAGTGGAATGCAGCAACTATGAGCGGCAGAGAGGGGAGTTGTGCAGGAGTAAGTGGAATAAGAAGGAGGAAACAGAGGGAGGAGGACCTAGAAAGCGATAAAAAGTTACAGGAAGAACCAAGTATTAATCAGGGGTTGTGTCCCGTCTCCTGGGATCTGTTCCCTTCTCATATTATTCCTTCCCCTTCTGTCTCTCTCCGGCATATGACCACAGATGTTGCGCTGACTAAACGAAACTTTCGAACTTTCCTCCTCCTCTCCGTATGCTATCTACCTTCATTTCTTTACCGAACAACACTAAACTTAACCCTGTTCTTATATCCAACAATACAAACAAAAATTCCAAACCTCACCCTAACGTTCGACCTATCCATGAGGAGGAAAACGAGGCCACGAGACACGAACAGTTTATGGACGTGGAATGCGCCGTTGGGCCGTCCAGCGTGCTCATCCGGCGCTCCTCTGGCCGATAAGTGATGGATGTAGCCAGGATCCCGCGGGAAATATAGGAGCGGTGCGCTGGGGGACGTGAGTGGCTTGGGCAGCGTGGGCGAGATTAGGGAGAACTGGGAGCGGGGATGGACTATGAGAGGATACCTTGGACTGTCTACCTTCTCCTTGTTTGACTCTCGCTGCGCTGGTGTTTGGTATTAAAGGTGTTCGGGTTTTGGGTTTCTTATGTCTTTATAGGACTAGACTTGGGTTTAACATTCATCTATGTACATGTATTTATCTAGTTGTTTTCTCTTCCTTTCCTTATTCCTTTTTATTGTTGTTTTTTCTATATCTTTCTCATTCTCTGCATCGGAGGCTATAAACAGGCGTACAACAGGTGTGTGGCAGCGGCAGTAATGACATGCCGGGCAGGTGTGCGACGGAGGTGGGAAGCGGCAGGTGAGAGAAGATCGAGAGTGTGGGAATCTGTCACACTGAGGAGGAGTAAACGGCACGAGATGACAGGCGGACAGGCGTGTTATATTAGGCGAGGAATTGATGCGTGATGACGAGGAGGAGGAGGAGAAAGAGATGAAAAAGTCTACGAGGAGGAGGAGGAAGAGAAGGACGAGGAAGAGGAGGAGGAGGTTACACTAAGGAAACAAGTCACGCAGAGAAGGAGGAGTTTAGTCTTTGAGGAGAGCAAGTAGCGGAGGGTAACATAGAGGAGAGGAGGTGAAGGAGATCTGCATATAGGGGGGATGGGGTAAGATTGTGAGTGTGTGTACTGGGTGTGCATGGGTTGGGGAGCTGAAAGGAAAGAGGCAGAAGAAGGATATGCAGTTTGTAAATAGACTGGATAAAGAGAGTGAAGGAAGGTGGTGCCGAGAAGGGGTGATGTAACAGAGAAAGGGGTATGGATAATGGGTAAAGTATAATGCGTAAAGAGTGTAGAAGATAAAAGGTGTGAGAGAGAGGGAGAGAGGCAGAGGAAGGTGTAGGTGGACTGCATAAGTAAAATGTAGGAGCCTTCAATGGATAAGCGTGGGTGTAGTAGGCGGGGGTATGGGGGTATTATAACTGAGAAAGGGGGGGGGTACTGTGAGGGTATAGGGGAAGGAGGGGACAGAGGTGGATTAGCGGCAAGGATGAGAGGTGAGTGGATGGGAAACGTTTGTGTGGGTGGAATGTGGGTGGGATGTAGGAGGTGATGGGGAGGTGGGGGGATGGTGTGGGCGTTTCCTTTGACTTTGGTAGAGGTCCTGTGTCGTAGGCGGAGGAGGAGGAGGAGGAGAAGGCGGCGGGGGAGGAGAGGAGGAGGAGGAGGCGGAGTTGGCGGGATAAGCGGACAGGCAGAGGGGAAAGATCAGAGATGGAGTGCTTTGTCAGTTAAATGTCTTTGCCTCTGTGTGTGTGTGTGTGTGTGTGTGTGTGTGTGTGTGTGCGTGCGGTATGTATGTATATATGCATGAACGTCCCCGTGTATGTATGTATCTAAGGATGCATATATGTACGTGTATATATGTATGTATGTATGTATTCTTCTGTAAAAGGATGAATGTAAACGTTTCCATGCTATAAAATTTTGGAGGTAGAATTTAAGAGGCGAGATTTATGACTTTTTGCGAGTTTTCTCTTTCGTGATACGTTTCATATTGTATTTAAAAGCTATGTGGTTTTTTATCTTCATGGTGGATCACATAGTAGACAATGTTAGTTCTCCTTTCCTAATCTATACGAAAAATTGTATGTCATTAGTACATTGGTTTTCATCTTCATGGTGGATCAAATACTAGACAATGTTAGTTCTCCTTTCCTAAGCCTTATTTCATCCCTCAAATTTGCTTTAGACCAGGATAGAAAATAAATATATCCCAATAAATCTATACGAAAAATTGTATGTCATTAGTACATTGGTTTTCATCTTCATGGTGGATCAAATACTAGACATTGTTAGTTCTCCTTTTCTAAGCCTCATTTCTGCTCTCAAATTTGCTTTAGACCCGGATAGAAAATAAATATATCCCAGTAAATCTATACGAAAAATTGTATGTCATCGCTGCGTGGGTTTTCATCTTCATTGTGGATCAAATACTAGACATTGTTATCTCTTCTTTCCCTAAGCCTCATTTCAGCTCTCAAATTTACTTTAGACCCGAATGGAAAATAAATGTATCTTAAGGAAACTGTACGAAAAATTGTATGTCATCGCTGCTTGGGTTTTCATTTTCGTGGTGGATCACATACTAAACACTCTTATCTCTTCTTTCCTAAGCCTCATTTCAGCTCTCAAATTTGCTTTAGACCCGGATGGAAAATAAATGTATCTTAAGGAAACTACGAAAAATTGTATGTCATCGCTGCGTGGGTTTTCATTTTCGTGGTAGATCAGATAAGAGACACTGGTATCTCTCCTTATTCCTACAAGTCGTTTTAGCTCATCTATCATTTACCAAAGAGAATTTCGACACTTCCCCATCCGATATTGACCTCCCTTCTGGCCTTTCATTCTTTGTTTCTTTCCTTGGGCAGCGGTTAGCGGGCTTTATTCACTTATCTGTTTGTTTTCTGCCTTTAACCTGCTTCCCTAGCTGTAAAAAGACTCCTGGAAAAAAATAACATAATGAAACTATACGAAAGATAATGAAACATCTTATATATATACTCACTACAAATCCTAATCACAAAGCCCAAATAATAATACAAATAATAACGATAACGGTAATGGTAGTAGTCATAAGCTCAATTAATACAGCAAAAGAACAAAGGCGAAACTCACAGGGACCGCAAAGCAATGAGAAATACAAGTCCTCGCTAACACAGGCGAAGAGGGAGGGAGAGAGAGGGCGAGCGAGGATATGACATTACCTGTTGAGAGATCACAGGTGTTGCGAGATGAAAGACAAACAATATTGCTACTCAGAACACCTCCACCTATTATCCTACTATAATTTTACTACTATTACTACTACTACTACTACTACTACTACTATTACTACTACTACTACTACTACTACTACTAATAATAATAATAATAATAATACTGTTACTGGTTCCTTCTCTTCCCTCATCTTATCCACTTAGCCTGAAGACTCTTACGACTAATCCCACCGTCTTAGGTATATATATAATTCGTGACCTTCCTTCGTAGAGTGTAGTGAGATGCTGGTGTTATGATGTTCTGAAGTGGGTAATTCTCTGTCTCTGTGTGTGAGTATGTATGTGAGGGAGGTGTGTGTGTGTGTGTGTGTGTGTGTGTGTGTGTGTGTGTGTGTACTCTTGACACACACACACACACACACACACACCTGTACATAGAGAAAAGGGCATAGCAACATGAACAATTGGAATGGGTCTTCAGCAAACAGTCAAGCAGCAATCCGGGAGCAACCAATTAAAGAGCGAAAAACGTTATATAAAAAAGAATACAGAAAAGGCAAAACGTTCTCCTGTACACGCCTTTAACTTTTTATACTCTCGCCTCCTCGACACGTTTCTTGGCCGTAGAGACAGAGAGACACCCGCCACTCGTCTTGCCGCTTCGTCTGAGAGTAACAGGAATGAGAAAAAGTTAATGTGTGCTGCGAAATTGAAGAGCAAGAAAAAAACGTCATGTCAACCTTGAACATTTGCAAGAAAACGTTTTGAGAGAGACAGATAGACAGGCAGACACATAGATAGATAGATAAGGAGATGAAACTGACAGAAACAGACGGAGAAAACACACACAGACAAAGACAAGCCGAGACAAAGAGACAGAAAGAAACAGAGACAAAGAGTAAACAATTTGAACAGGACTACAGTTAAAAAAAGAAAGGTTCACGTAGTTCGGTTCTTACTTAGCTGGACTTCTTTTATTAACCCAACGTTGAATAATAAACTCACCCATTACCGAACGTTTTGTGGGGGCGGCGAATGGCGGCGGGAGGGTGCGTGTGACAGGCTGAGACCAGGAGGAAAATTGTGGGCTCTCCCGACGGCTGAGGTTTGGAGGGAGGGAGGGAGAGTAAGGAGAGAGAGGAGCCACCGGGAGCCACTAAGGGTAAGAGGGTTGGAGGAAGGGAGAGAGAGAGGAGGGAGGGAAGGAGAGAAGTGATGAAGGGAGGAAAGGAGGGAAAAATAGGAGGGACGAAGAGAGAAGATTGGAAGGGAGGGAAGGAAAGGGAGGAGAAACTAAGGAACTGGAGATAGAGAGTGGAGAGAAAGAGAGGAGGCACTAGGGGTGAAAGGAAAGTTTGGAGAAGAGGAAGAGAAGGACAAGAGATAGAGAGAGAAGGCTGAGGGAGGAAGAGGAACTAGGGGTTAGGAGGGAGAGGAAGGGGAGAGAGAGAGAGAGCAATGACTATGGATTTGAAGGTAGGGAGTGGAGGGAAGGAAAGAAAGGAATAAGGGTGATAGGAAAGTAGGAAGAAAGGGGGAGAGAATGGAGGGAGGAAGAGAAGGAGCCTGTTGTCTGGAGGAAAAGAGAAGAGGAGGGAGAGGAGGAGGAGGAGGAGGAGGAGGAGGAGAAGTGGCTTAGGGTGAGAGAAAAGTATGAAAAGGAAAAAGGAAAGGACTAGAATTGGAGTATGAAAAATGAGGTTGTACTGGAGAGAGAAAAAAGAGAAAAGGATGAAGGAAATAAAGGGGGAGGCGGGGATTGTGAGGCTCAGAGTGTGACGCCGACGTGATACCAAAAATAAATAAATAAATGAAAAAGTAAACAAAGAAATAATAAAAAGCGACACGAACCAATAAAAATATCGTAGCGGTAAAAACCCGACTGCAGATTTAAACTTTTTTTTTTTTCAGAAGTACTTCGATTTAATATTTTCGCCCACTTTCTGGATTTGGCATTGACGATTTTTTTTTTTTTTAGCGTGGCTCAAAAAAATTCTATGTCTGCCTGTCTGTCTGTCTCTCTGTGTTTTTGTTGTGTCTGTTTATTTGTCTGTGTCTGTCAGTCTATATGTCTGTCTGTATGTCTGTCTGTGTATCTGTCTCTGTCTGTCTCTTTCTTTTCTTCTATTTGTCTATCTTTCTTTATCTTCCTGTGTTTGTGTGTGTGTGTGTGTGTGTGTGTGTGTGTGTGTGTGTGTGTGTGTGTCTCTCTCTCTCTCTCTCTCTCTCTCTCTCTCTCTCTCTCTCTCTCTCTCTCTCTCTCTCTCTCTCTCTCTCTCTCTCTCTCTCTCTATCTATCTATCTATCTATCTATCAATCCCCCCCCCCTTGTGCCTGCTGCTGACGGTCCTTACCTCAAATTTATAGAAATGTTCCGCGAAGGTCCTTTGACTCTTCCTCTTGTGTGTTATGATTAGGAGAAGGAGGAGGAGGAGGAGGAGGAGGAGGAGGAAGAGGGAGAGGAGGGGAGCAGATATGATGGAGGGGGGAGAGAGAGAGAGTAAGAAGAGGGAATGCGTAGGAGGGAGAAGGAGAGAAGGATGACGAAAGGGAAGAGGAAGAGGAGAAGGAGGAGGAGGAGGAGGAGAAGAGGAAGGAGGAGCAGAGAAATTAAAATGAGAGCGATTGTTTTGGTGGGCCAGGCAATTTTGGGAGTCCCTGAGTCTGGTATTAGAGAAAAAGAGAAACTTGAGAGGAGGAGGAGGAGGAGGAGGAGGACAACGGCGAGGAAGACGAGGACAAGAGACGGCAGCAGAACAAATAAAAGAAAACGAGTATAGTAAAAAGAAAAGAAAAAAACGGGAAGAGGATGAAGAAAAGATGATGGTAATGGGAAAGAGGAAGAAGAAGAGGAGGAGGAGGAGGAGGAGGAGGAGATGCCTAAGTGAGGTGAAGTAATGAGCTCAGTTCGGGGAGGCTGTGTGGCATTGAGTGGCTTATAATGTCCGCCGCAGACGCCGTGGTAATGAAGGGGAGGAGGCGCGTCTTTGTGGCCGGCGGATGGCACGGACGGCGGAAGGGACCCCAGAGAGTCAGTCAGCCAGTCAGTCAGCGAACCAAATAGCCAACCACCCAGTCAGCCAGCCAGCCAGTCAGTTACCTACCTAGTCGGCGAATCAAATAGCCAACCAACCAGTCAGACAGTTAGCTACCGAATCAGCGAGCCACATATCCAACCAACCAGTCAGCTAGCCAGTAAGACAGACAGTTGGCTACTCCTTCAGCGGACCGTCTTGCCATCCAGTCATCCAGCAAGACAAACAGACAGGCAGTTGCTCAGTTAGTCACTCATCCAGTCTTTTACCCAGTCTTCCAGCCAGCCAGAGACAGACAGTTGGCTACTCCTTCACCGAACCGCCTTGCCATCCAGTCATCCAGCAAGGCAAACAGACAGACAGTTTCTCGGTTAGTCAGTCACCCAGTCTTTTACCCAGTCATCCAGCCATCCAGAGACAGACAGTTGGCTATCCCTTCAGCGAACCGTATTTAGATCCAGTCATACAGCAAGGTAAAGAGACAGACAGTTGCTCAGTTAGTCAGTCAGCCAGTCTTTTACCCACACATTCAGCCAGCCATGTCAGTCAACCAAATAGACGGGCAGACATACGTGCAACCAGTCAGTCAACCACTAACCCAGCCAGCCAGTCAGCCAAACAGAAATACAAACAGATAACCAGTCAGCGAGCCTTCCAACCAGTCCGTCACTCACTCACCCACTCAACCAGCCAGCCGTTCATCCATTTATCCTTCCTTCAGCTCGCAAGACATTCAACCTGGAACCTGTTAGACGTCCATCCATCAATCCATTCAGTGAACCAGTCAGCCATCCAGCCAGACAGACAGGTATCCAGTTTTCAGATCATCAAGGCTTCGTGATTGCGGCGTTCCTCGAGTACCAGCAGTCCCTTTGGCCAGTGGTCGATGCCTTTGTTTAATGGGAGAATTCTTGTTTGGCCCTTTGAGTGGCGGTCCGGCTCTTAAAGATATTGTGGGTCGTCTCCTGGCGGTCCCTTCTAACCCTGACCTGCCCTTGTCTGGCGTGGGGTGGCGTGGTATGGCCTGAAGAAGCTTGGCGTGGTGTAAAGAGGCGTGGGATGGCATGGTGTAGCGTCCCGTCCCGTCCCGTCCCGTGGTTAGTTTCCCCCTCCTCACCGGTGACGGGACGCGGGTCAAGTCGCCTCGGGCTTTAACAATTCCCGCAGAGACGATGGACGGAACTCGCGCGGCTTTGAGCACACGACTCCATCAGCTTCATATGCATAACATCTGCTATCGGGCCTCGCTGGGCGGCGGGCGTGGGGCGGGGGACTTGTTACCTGACGGGGCTTCCAGATGTGGCGCTGTGGGGGTTTTGTTCTGTCGTACGTATCTGTTATTCTTGTCCCCCCCCCCCCCAGCCTTATACCCCATGACTTTCCTCTTTTTTTTTCCTTCCCTTCACCCTCCCGCTGCAATATTCTAATAGTCATCTCTGTTCCTGTACGTGATGTTTTCAAAATTGGTACGGTGGTTGTCCTGTCTATAGGCTTCCCGTCCTTGTCTCGCCTTCCCGTTCCTCTCCATCCTTCCCGTTCCTGTCTGGCATTCCTGTCCTTGTCTATTCTTCTCCCTTCTGTCTAACCCAGCCGTTTCTGCCTAGCCTTCCCGTCCCTGTCTATTCTTCCCGTCCCTGTCTATCCTTCCCGTCCGTCTAGTCTACCCATCCCTGTCTATCCATTCTGTTCCAAACTATCCTTCCTGCCTCTACCTATATCTATCCTTTACGTCCCAGTTTATCCTTCCCCTTCCTGTCTACTTTTTCCGGCCCTGTCTAACCCTGCCATCCGTGCCTAGCAGTCACTCTCGCCGTATGCAGTCCACCATCCCTACCGCTCCATCCTACCACACATGCACCTTCCCGCGTCCCGGCCAGCCTTGCCCTCCCCTCCACGCAAAATGTCAAGTGTGTCAAGGCCGGCGGCGGCAGACTTTTCCTTCCCCTCGAGCTGGCGTGATAGATTCCGGGGAGGGGAAGCGAGGCAGGGAAAGGAGTCCCATGAATACACATGAAGCAAGATTAATTAAGTGATACTCTCGCACGGTCAACCTGGGAACTCTTTTTTTAGGCGGTGGAGAGACGGTCGGGTGGATGCATGAGACGTCTTGCATGAGTCTGATGGAGGTGCTGTTGGACGCTCACGGATCTCACCTCAATCAATTTCAAAGGCTAAAACGGAGATCAGTCGGGTTCTTATGAGTGTTATTTTAGGTTCATTGTACAGAGTAAGGGTCAAACTACCATCAGGGTCATATAACTAGCCCTGTTAATGCCCCACCTAGGTTTATAGTACAGAATAAGGGTCAAACTACCATCAGGGTCATTTAACTTGCCTTGTTAATGCCCCACCTAGGTTTATAGTACAGAATAAGGGTCAAACTAGCATCAGGGTCATATAAATAGCCTTGTTAGTACAGAATAAGGGTCAAACTACCATCAAAGTCATATAAATAGCCTTATTAGTACAGAATAAGGGTCAAACTACCATCAGGGTCATATAAATAGCCTTGTTAGTAACAGAATAAGGGTCAAACTACCATCAGAGTCATATAAATAGCCTTGTTAGTACAGAATAAGGGTCAAACTACCATCAGGGTCATATAAATAGCCTTGTTAGTACAGAATAAGGGTTAAGCTACCATCAGGGTCATATAAATAGCCTTGTTAGTACAGAATAAGGGTTAAGCTACCATCAGGGTCATATAAATAGCCTTGTTAGTATAGAATAAGGGTCAAACTACCATCAGGGTCATATAAATAGCCTTGTTAGTACAGAATAAGGGTTAAGCTACCATCAGGGTCATATAAATAGCCTTGTTAGTACAGAATAAGGGTCAAACTAGCACCAGGGTCATATAACTAGCCCTGGTAATGCCCCACACTCCTACGAAAGCCTTCTCAAATATGTGCATGGCCGCCAAAATGTTTAAGCATACTACTCTTATGTCTCTGGTGATGGCGCCTAGCTGGCCGTCGTTGCCGCTGCCTACATGCAAATCCTGACAGTGCCGGCGGCGGTGGTGATGGCGGTGGTGGTGGTGGTGGTTGTGGTTGTGGTGGGGGCGGCTGTCTGTCCAGTGCGTCGGCTCTCGGGGCTAAAGGCTTAGGTCACTCAGCCCTCAGCGCCGCTCAGCTCCTCAGCATGCAAATAGCGACGTTTCCCCCACGCCTCAATACAGCGGCAAGTGTGTTTTTCCAAGGCTGGCGAATTTATGGCCGAAAAGAGGGAAAGGGTAAGGAGGAGAGGGAGGGGAAGAGTTAAGGAGAGGTGGGGAGGGAAGCGAAATGGGAAAAGGAGAAGAGAGATGGGATAATGGGATAGATGTGAAAGGGGGAGAGAGAGAGAGAGAGAGAGAGAGAGAGAGAGAGAGAGAGAGAGAGAGAGAGAGAGAGAGAGAGAGAGAGAGAGAGAGAGAGAGAGAGAGAGAGAGAGAGAAGTGGGATAGAGGCGAAATGGGAAAACAAAAATGGAAGAGATAAGATAATTTAGCAACATGTGAAGGAAGAGAGTGGGAAAGAAAGTGCAGAGTTAAGGGGAATGAGTTAAGAGAAGGAACAGTATGAGATGGAGAGAGAGAGAAGTGGGATGGAGGAGGAAAGGGAGGAAGGGGATAAGAGAGATAGGAGCAACTTGTGAAAGGGAGAAAATAAAAGGGATGGCATAGATTTAAAGGGGCATAGGTAGAGTGAAGGTACAGTTTGAGAATGGGATAGAAAGAGAGGAGAGATAGGAGCAATGTATGAAACGTAGACAGAATAGAAGGGGTGGCGTAGATTTAAAAGGGCATAGGTAGAGTGGGGAAACAATGTGAGCAGGGGAGAGAAAGAGAGGAGAGGGAGAGGCATGGGACAGAGGCGGAGAGATAGGAGCAACGTGTGAAATGGAGAGAATAGAAGGATGTCGTAGGTAGGAGAGAGAAAGAGAGGAGAGACGGAGAGGCATGAGGCAGAGGCGGAGTAGGAAAAAGGGGGAAAAGAGACATTGGATTAAAGGGCAGCGTGAAAGAGTAGGAAATAGGGTGTTGAGATAAAGTGAGTAAGGCAATGAGGAGGAGGGGACAAGGATTAAACAAGGAGAAACAGGAGACAGAAAACGCTGGGAAAGTTGATTAAACGGAAAGAAGGGAATCATGAATGGGGGAAAAAAAATGCAGAAAGGGAAAAAGAAGAAGATAGAGAGGTTAGTGAAGGGAGAAAAAGAAGATACGGAAAGAGATTATAGAGAGGGAAAATTGAGAAAAACAAGGACAGAAGAGTAGAGAGAGAGAGAGAGAGAGAGAGAGAGAGAGAGAGAGAGAGAGAGAGAGAGAGAGAGAGAGAGAGAGAGAGAGAGAGAGAGAGAGAGAGACGGTGTGTGTGTGTATGTGTGTGTCTGAGTGTCTGTGTGTCTATGCCTCTATATAATAACAAAACTCCGGTCATTAATAAGCGTCTGCCTCCTTTTAATTATGAATATGAAAAGCGGTTTGATGTTGTGCATGGCCGTTTTCGGAGGATAATTAGACGTCGGCGCTGAAGTTGAATTAGTGAAAAAAGAGCAAATATTAGTCGACGGGAAAGCTCGTGATCTCTAATACTAAAAATATAAAAAAATGAAAATACGTAAAAATAAGCGTAAAGGATTAAACGTATCGGCACTGAATAACAAGCTGATCATAATACAAGTTGACCTTTTAGACTTTGCGTGTACGTGTGTGTGTGTGTGTGTGTGTGTGTGTGTGTGTGTGTGTGTGTGTGTGTGAGAGAGAGAGAGAGAGAGAGAGAGAGAGAGAGAGAGAGAGAAATTGCCTGGATCACATTGGACCAAACACTAGACTCTCTCTCTCTCTCTCTCTCTCTTTCTCTCTCTCTCTCTCTCCCCTCCTTTTATTATTCCGGCTCTCCTTCCCTCCCACCTTCCCTCCCTCTCCTCTCCTCTCTCCTACCTCTCCCTCTCACTCTCCCTCACTCTCACCCTGTTTCCTTCCCTCCATGTTACGCTTTTCTCTCCCTCCCTCCCTCCGACACTCTCGTCTCTTCCTCCTTCTACTCCTCCTCCTCCTCCTCCTCTTCTTCCTATATTGTGTCCTTCAGTCGATGCATCCGTCATATTCCTCTCTCTCTCTCTCTCTCTCTCTCTCTCTCTCTCTCTCTCTCTCTCTCTCTCTTAAATTTTGATCCTCTCATTGATATTTTTATGATTATTTGTTTTCTTTTTTTTTGTTTCATTTATTGCTTTATGCACTTTGCTAAATTACTTTTTGATAACTTTATTACTGTGTGTGTGTGTGTGTGTGTGTGTGTGTGTGTGTGTGTGTGTGTGTGTGTGTGTGTATTATTTTCTGCATCATTATTTTTCGTGTGCGTTAAAAGGTAAAAAAAAAGAAAATCTATGATGTTGATGTTTTGGCCATAGTTTGTGATGCCGTTCTCCTCCTCCTCCTCCACCTCCTCCTCTTTCTCCTCCTCCTCCTCCATCTCTTCTTACAACTCTTCTACAAGTTCCCAGTGCAATGAATATTTTAATCTTGATAAACTAGGTATGACTCAAGGAGGAGGAGGAGGAGGAGAAGGAGAAGGAAGAAGAAGATGAAATAGCAAGAATAAGAACTTAAGTTTTAACCCACCTAACTATTGCTATAACCAGACTGCCATGGAAAACAGAGGAAATAGGAGTCAAGTTCTATACCAGTTCTATACAAGTTCTACGCAAGTTCTATTCAAGTTTTATACAGGTTATAGTGAACATCTATACAAGTTCTATACAAGTTCTCTACAAGTTTTTTTTACAAGTTATATACAAGTTCCATACAATTAGTCTACAAGTTTTGAAGAAGGGATATACACGTTCTTTACCTGATCAACACACGTTCTATACAAGGTCTATACAAGTTATATACAATGAGTCTTCCCATCACCTCACCTCTGTGCCTCTACTAACCTCATCCCCTAGCGGCCGTCACGGGAACTATAATACATCCTCTCCTCCCGAAATTGACCTCTCCATTGGACCACTCATCTATACACTCTTTCTAGGGGCGTTGATTAGCGGATTTTTTTCTCACTTATATTCTTTTGTTTGCCCTTGATCTGCTTCCTTTACAAAAAAAATGTGGAAACGGTAAAAAGAAAGTAAAATTGCATTGTTCAGAACTTCCACTAAATAAAGAGAGAGAGAGAGAGAGAGAGAGAGAGAGAGAGAGAGAGAGAGAGAGAGAGAGAGAGAGAGAGAGAGAGAGAGAGAGAGAGAGAGTATATATAAATAACCGCGATAACATTACCCTTTCTTCTCCGGGGAATGCGAAAGATAGTCAGGTTACAAATCTTTAAAGCCGCGCCTTTGAACGATGAGACGTACCAGCGCTAGAAATGAAGTTATTCGAAGTTTTGCACTCGCCGAGGGAAGGAAGGGAAGGGGAGGTGTGGAGGAAGGAGGGCAGATAAGGGGACAGGACGGGAAAGGGAGGGAAGGGAAGGTAGGGGAGGGGAGGGGAAGGGAAGGGAGGGGAGGGAAGGAGGGAAGGTAAGGGAACAGGACGGGAAAGGGATTGGAAGGGAAGGTAGATGAGGGGAGGGGAAGGGAAGAGAAAGGGAGGAGAGAGAAGAACGGAAAAGGGAAGGGAGGGAAATGGAAGGGAAAGGAAGGGAGGAAAGGGGAAAGGATGTTAATGGGACGGGAAGGGAAGGGAGGGGAGGGAAGGGAAGGGGACTGGAAAGGAAGAGTATATGAGAGGGAACGGAAAGGGAAGGGAAGGGAGCGGAGGGGAAGGAAAAGAAGGGGAAGGGAGGGGGAACAAGGTGCTAGGTTGGGGGTACTGGAACTCCCCTCACCCATCCTTCCCTCACTCCTCCCCCCACTCCCCCCTCTTGGTTCCTCTCCCGAAAAATGTGCTCCCCTCTTAACTAGGAACATCTCTTTTCGGTTCCGACTTTTGCCATTATCCTGGAAGGCCATTTTTTAGCGAGGGAAGCGCCGCCATAAATCCTTCAGTAATATACAGACTTCACAGACCTTCGATTTATGGGATAGGGGGTGAGATCTGTTATATATATTTGTGTGTGTGTGTGTGTGTTTGTAAGTGTTTGTGTAGTAGAAGTAGTAGTAGTAGTAACAGCAGTAGTAGTGGTAGTAGTAGTAGTAGTAGTAGTAGTAGTAGTAGTAGTAGCACACATATATATGCATTACAGAACAACTTAAGTGTGCAGGAGTTGAAGAAGGCTGAGGAGGAAGAAGATGGTGTTGAAGAGGTGTGTGAAGAAAGGAGGCGACGATGAGAGGAGATGAAGGAGGGGAGGAAATAGAAGTGGCTGAGGAGGAGAGTAATGAAGAGGGAATTGAGAGAGACGAGGAGGAGGAGGAGGAGGAGGAGGAGGAGAAGAAGGAGATTATCGCAGTAGGACGAACAGGTGAAGAAGAAGGAGGAAGAAGATAATAGGAGAAAGGGAGGTGCAGTAGAATGACAAGATGAAGGAGTATGAAAAGGGAAAGAAAGAAGGGAAGATGCAGTTGGTTAAGAAAAAGTTGGGAAGAAGAGAAAGGAGAAGAGGGGAAAACAAGTGACTGA
>NC_066575.1:7910459-7912959 GCF_024679095.1 Eriocheir sinensis | reverse complement strand
AAGATGGAGATCAGCAGTTTGAGTTAAGAGAAGGAGAAAATAAAATAAATAGGATAGCCAGTGAAGTCGTGAGTTTGTGATGGACAGAGTGGAAGAAGAAAACAAAGACGAAAACGAGGAACATAATGATAAAATGAGCCAGGAGGTGAATAAGGTAACCGGTGAGTCCATAAGTGAGAGAGAGAGAGAGAGAGAGAGAGAGAGAGAGAGAGAGAGAGAGAGAGAGAGAGAGAGAGAGAGAGAGAGAGAGAGAGAGAGAGAGAGAGAGAGAGAGAGAGAGAGAGAGAGAGAGAGAGAGAGAGGGGAGGAGACAGAAGAAAAGCAGTGATAAAAGAATAAGAAGGGCCATTTAACGTATTGCATGGAGATAAGAGGAAGGGGAATGAGTGAAGAGGAGAAGAAGAGACAGAGAAGAGAAGACGAATAAGTTAACCAGGGAGTCGGTGATTGTGAGAGAGAGAGAGAGAGAGAGAGAGAGAGAGAGAGAGAGAGAGAGAGGTAAAGGAAGAGGAAGAAGAGGAAGAGCACAGTGCTAATAGAGTGTGAAGGGCCACTTACCTTGCTGTATGGAGGCCGGTGGGATGAAAGGGCCGTTCGGAGGGACAAAGGGCCGCAGAGGATATCACCTGCAAATTGGTAGTTAGCGAGTCACGGGGCGGCGGGGATACAGCGGTAATTACAGGTGTTAAATCCCGAGGAGGTGGCGGCCGAGTGGCTTAGTGGGCGAGGAGCAGAGGACGCGAGTTTGGGTCTGGTTGGTTATGAGTCCTGTGTTGTGTTGGCCAGAGAGGATCAGAACCTATTAACTCATATTGTAGTGTGTGTTGTGTTTATACGATGAGTTAAGAGTCGAATTTGATCTTATTCCTTTGTTGTGTGTTGACCAGAGAGGATTTAAACCAGACGAGTGTTAGTGGGAAAGGGTTTGATGTTATGTAGAATGTGTTTAGCTAAATTTGACGAGTTTGAGTCCAGTTCCTTCTTCGTCCTTTGCTGTATGTTGAGCAGAAAGGATTAAATACATATGTGTTACCTGAAAAAAAGATATATGCAATTATTTTCATCTATTCACTCAAAATATAGTAGTGTTTATAGAATAGCAGTGTGATAGTAGTGTTTACAGCCAGTTTCTATAAATTTAAATACAGTTCCTTCTTAGTGACTTCTATGTTTCCAAGAGAGGAGTAACATCAATTGTATGTAGGCCTATACTGTATTACTACGAAACACCGACTCCCATCACAAACTACTGAAGGAAGCATTGAAACCGTATAATTAATCTTTCACAATCTTAATGGTCAACTCCTGTTATTGTATGGTACTGGAGGAATCTTAGAACGATCTTGTCAACCATCCTGTTACGTGGGGGGAAGGCAACACGGCGCAAAAAAAAGTATAAAAGAAAAAAACCTGCTTCACGAAACGCGAAACCGCGCTCACACAAAGACCTTACAAAGCACCGAGGCCTAGAGGTTCAGAGAAAAGGTTTTAAGTGTCAATTTGAGCGACACATCTGACGGTACTAAAAGGAAGAGAGAGAGAGAGAGAGAGAGAGAGAGAGAGAGAGAGAGAGAGAGAGAGAGAGAGAGAGAGAGAGAGAGAGAGTCAGAGAAGATGAAGTAGAGGTAGTGGGCCAAGGGGAAGGAGACAAAGAGAGAGTTCAGTTCCGGGCTGTGAGGAGGACAAGGAGGAATAGAGCAATAAAAGAAGTGACGGAGAGGACCTATCGAGTGTTTGTAGGTGGCGAGGGGTCACGGTGGACACACACACACACAGACGCAGACATGCACACACCCACACAGACCTATTTTTATTCTTTTTTTTTTTTTTTTTTTTTTTTTAGCTTTCGCGAATATATATTTTTTTGCTTCCTCGTTCTTTTCCTTCCCTTTTTTTTTTTCGTTTCCTTTAGTATTTTTTTTCTCCATTTTCTTTCATTTTTCGCTTCTTCTCTTCCTCCTTTTCCTTCTCTTTCCATTTATATATCGAATGTGTATCTCTCTCTCTCTCTCTCTCTCTCTCCCCCCCCCCCCCCGCCATCCCCTCCTCAGTGAAGGCTGTATTGATAGACTTACGAATACACTGTTTCTAATAATTGGTTGTTTATTCAATAGATTCGTTTATATATTGTTTTGTGGTTATAGATGAACTGTAAAGCAGATCAACGGTGCTGGATTGCGTGTCTAACTTAATGTGTGTTTATTTACTGCCATGGTTATTTTATTTAGGATTTTTATAGTGCTTTAAGTGGAGTGTGTGTGTGTTTGGGTTAGGTGAGGTTGTGTGTGGGGGTGGGAAGGGGTTGTGTGAGGGTGGTGAGGTGTGTGTGTGTGGGGGGGGGGGGGATGTACCTCTTTTTCTTTGTTTTTTCTATCTCTTTACTGTCTATTAATCTGTCTATCTCCAATCTTTTTTTTATCTGTAGTTCTTTTTCTTTGTTCTTTCTATCTATTTATCTATCAATTAATCTATCTATCTCCAATCTCTGTTTTTCTTTTAT
>NC_066575.1:7897959-7905459 GCF_024679095.1 Eriocheir sinensis | reverse complement strand
ACGAGGAAAAAGGAGAAGATAAAGGGGGGAAGGAAGAGGAGGAGTAGAAGGATAAGGAGGACGAGGAAAAGGAAGAGAAAAAGGGAGGACATGAGAAAGGGGGGAGGAAGAGGAAGAGGAGGGGAACGAAGACGAGGACAAGGAAGCGGAAAAGAAAGAGGAGAAGAAAGGGGGAGAGGAAGAGGAGAAGAAGTAGAGGACGAAGATGAGGAGGAGAGAAATGGATGTGAACGGTAGGGAAGAAGTAGGAATAGAAAAAAAAGGAGGGAGATGAAAAAAACGGAGGAAACAAAGAGAGATAAGAAGGAAGAAGAGGAAAACAGAAGACGCTAAAGATTTGAAAAGGAAGAATAAGATTTTTTTGTGTGTGTGTTTGTGTCTTCAATAATATTTCCCTCGTCTCACAAAACGTCTTAATCATCGACTCTTTTAATTTTTCCTCCTCTTTTTCTTCAGTTATTGTCAGGGAGAGAAATGTGAGGGTTTTTTTTCTGCAGGGGATCTAACCACGGGGAAGCCCTAGAGGTTGGGGAGAAGGGGAGGGGAAGGGCGTGGCTGAAGGATTGGGTTAAGTCTTTTGGGTGTTCCCTTCTCCCCTTTCTCTCTCCCTCCCCTTTCCTCTCTCCTTCTCTCTCCCTCCCCTTTCCTCTCTCCTTCTCTCTCCCTCCCCTTTCCTCTCCCTGCCCTCTCCCTCCTCCCGTCACTGAAAGAGAGAGAGAGAGAGAGAGAGAGAGAGAGAGACCTATTCCTTCATCGTCCCATCATCTTACAAATATCTCTTTCTTTGTCTCACGTCAGTTCTGTTTCCCATCCTTCCTCTCCCTTCCCTTCTCCATTCTCCTCCCGTTTTTCCTCCATCCTTCTCTCCCATCTTCTACCTTTTCTCCTCCCTCTACCTACTCATCTTCCCTTGCTTCTACCCTTTCTTTCGCTTTCACTCCACTTTCTCTCTTTTTTCTTCTCTTTCTCCTCCTTCTCGTGTTTCCCTCCCTTTCTTTTCCTTTCTCTACTCTTCCCTCTCCTCTCACTGTCACCTCTCTTACTCTTTCTCTTTCCTTCTTTGTTGAGGAATTCTATACTTTCCCCACCGCCTTTCTCTCTCTCTCTCTCTCTCTCTCTCTCTCTCTCTCTCTCTCTCTCTCTCTCTCTCTCTCTCTCTCTCTCTCTCTCTCTCTCTCTCTCTCTCTCTCTCTCTCTCTCTCTCTATCTCTCTCTCTCTCTCTCTCTCTCTCTCTCTCTCTCTCTCTCTCTCTCTCTCTCTCTCTCTCTCTCTCTCTCTCTCTCTCTCTCTTTTCAACCTCTTCAATAAACTCTGCTACCTGTAAAAAAAAAAAAAAAGGGAAAAGCTCACCTGTTATTTTCCCGTCCAGGTGCAACGAGGTGAACAGAACGAGATTGAGCAGTAATTACACAGGTGGCGCTAGGTAGTGTAGCAGCCTCGCTTTTTAATTGGATTTTACAAGAATTGAGAGTAAAAACGGACCAGGATATAATGAAATGAGGATAGAGGGGAAGAGATTGAGTTGGAGGAAGGTAAACAGGAGGATGGAAAAAAAAGGACAAGATAAAAATGGAAGAAGGATAGAGGCGAAAATTGAATTGAAGATTGACACGAGAACGCAAAAAAAAAAAAAAATAGAGGAATGTAAAGATATCAAACACAAATAAAAGATAGCGGTTAAAGATGATATGTGAATAAATACAGAGGAGATAACGTTGAAGATAAGCAAGAACAGGAAAGAATTGACATGGAAAACAAACCTAGATAAAAGTAAATACGGATAGAAGATAAGATAGTTGAAAATAAAGAGGAAAACGTAAAATATAATTAGTGTATGAAAAAAAAGAGAAGAAAGCGATAGAGATTAAGGGGACCCAGATTGAAATGAATATAGATAAATAAGGATGAAATAGATTTTGGGGGTAAATGAAGAGGTGAATGTAAAAATATCGGCGAATGAAAAACAAGTAAAAGAAAATATATTGAGTTTAGGGATGACGTTCTTCCTACACTTTCCATTCATTTTTTATTCATTTCCAATTTTCCTTCATATTGATCCCTGTCCTTCACTTCTTGTATGTGTCTATCCATCTGTCTATCAATCTATTTATATATCTATCTCTTCTGCTTCCTACACTTTCCGTTCATTTTCATTTTTCATTTCCCATTTTTTCATCATATTTTTCCTTCTTCTGCATCCCTTAAACGTGTCTCTCTCTAACTCTCAATCTATCCATCTATTTATTAATCTCTATATCCTCTGTTTCTCGTCCTTTCTATTCCTATCCTTTTCATTTCCCATTTTCCTTCATTTTCTTCCTTCCTCTGCACCCCTTAAACGTGTCTCTAACTCTCCATCTATCTAACTATTTATCAATCTCTATATCCTCTGTTTCCCGTCCTTTTTATTCCTATCCTTTTTATTTCTCATTTTCCTTCATATTTTTCCTTCTTCTGCATCCCTTAAACGTGTCTCTCTCTAACTCTCAATCTATCTATCTATTTATCAATCTCTATATCCTCTGTTTCCCGTCCTTTCTATTCCTATCCTTTTTATTTCTCATTTTCCTTCATATTTTTCTTTCCTCTGCAATCCTTAAACGTGTCTCTCTCTAACTCTCCATCTATCTATCTATTTATCAATCTCTATATCCTCTGTTTCCCGTCCTTTCTATTCCTATCCTTTTCATTTCTCATTTTTCTTCATATTTTTCCTTCTTCTGCATCCCTTAAACGTGTCTCTCTCTAACTCTCAATCTATCTATCTATTTATCAGTCTCTATATCCTCTGTTTCCCGTCCTTTCTATTCCTATCCTTTTAATTTCCCATTTTTCTTCATATTGTTACTTGTCCTTCACCACTAACACGTGTCTCTTTCTCTCTTTCTATCTATCTAGTATGTAACAGTTTCCTTTCTTCTCCTCGCTTTTCATTCCTATCGTTTTCATTTCCCATTTTCCTTCATATTCTTATTTCTTTTCCTTCACCGCTTACACGTAACTTTCTTTCCCCCCACTTCTCTAACCATCTAAACTTACATCTAAACTTACATTCACTAGAGAGACGAAGAGTGCGGGGAGATCTGATAGAAGTATTCAAGTGGGTCAAGGGTTACAACAAAGGCGATATAAGTAAAGTACTGAGAATTAGCCAGCAGGATAGAACTCGCAGTAATGGATTTAAATTAGAAAAGTATAGATTTAGGAGAGATATAGGCAAGCATTGGTTTAGTAATAGGGTGGTGGGGGAATGGGATAGACTCAGCAATCACATAGTTAGTGCAGGGACGATAGCTTGTTTTAAGAGTAGACTGGATAGCTACATGGACGAGGACGACAGGTGGCAGTGAGGTGTGGGTGCAGTAAGGTGACGGGGTGCTGGATGCGTGCCTAGTACCGCCGGTATAACGAGGATCAAGCCTCTACCTGTAACCCCTGTAACTACACCTCACCCACCGTGAGTAGTGGGGGGGATTCTGGAGCTGCCCTGTGTAGGCCACCCGGCCTCTTGCAGTTTCCCTATGTTCTTATGTTCTTTCCCTCTTTTCCTCATCCTCTGTACCCTGCGCCCCCTCTCTCTCTCTCTCTCTCTCTCTCTCTCTCTCTCTCTCTCTCTCTCTCTCTCTCTCTCTCTCTCTCTCTCTCTCTCTCTCTCTCTCTCTCTCTCTCTCTCTCTCTCTCTCTCTCTCTCTCTCTCTCTCTCTCTCTCTCTCTCTCTCTCTCTCTCTCTCTCTCTCTCTCTCTCTCTCTCTCTCTCTCTCTCTCTCTCTCTCTCCCCCCCCCAACCCGATCAAGCCAATATTTCGCCTACCCTCTTCCTCCCCTCCCCCTCCTCCTCTCCTCCCCTCTTTCCTCCCCTTTCCACCCTCCTCACCACTCCTGTTCCTTTTCGATTAGTTTTCCTCTTTTTTCTCTCCTCCTCTCTTCTAGTTTCCGGCAGAGCCTTCTCCTTCATGAGTTTATTTTCCCCTCTCGTCTTCTCTACCGATATATTTTTATGTCTCCGGTTTTCCTTACTGTTATGTCTTTCTTTCTTCAGTGTTTTTTTCTTCTATTTTCCGTGGTTTCTCTTCATTAATATTCTACCTCATCCCTCCCTTTCTTTGCTCTTCTATTTCTTTTCCTCTGGCTTCCCCCTTCTCCTTCTCCTACTCCTTCCTAACTCCTTCTTCCGTTTACTGTGTCTTCTCTTTCTTTAGATATTTCATTTAGTTTCTGCTCCTCCTTCTCATTTCTCCTAATTTTCATTCCTCCTACTCTCTTGCATTATCCTTTCTCCCGCTCTCTTTTCTGCTTGACATTTTCTTCCTCCTAATGTCTCTCTCCATCTCCTCTTTCTCTTTCACTACCCATCCTCTATCTTACGCCTCTTCCATCCCTCTCTCTCGCCGCAAGTCCTTTCTCTCCCATCGCTTCCTAACCCCCGTCTCTCTTCCAGCCCCTTCTTGCCACCCATCTTCTCTTTATCCTCCCTTCCGCCCTCCCTCTCTCTCATCACACATCGCTTTCCATAATATGTGGCTGGCTGAGCAATAGGGCGGCCCAAGAGGTGATTAGGTTAGTGGCTCCTCGTCTCAAACGCGGCCTGATGACATTGGTGACACTCCTTCATTACGAACTTTTATCTCCTGACCTTGATGCAGTTTTTCTTTCCTCTTTTTTTTTCTTGTATATGAGAGATTCAACCTTAGCCTTGGTCCTCTTTCTCACTCTTATTTTCTCTCTCTCTCTCTCTCTCTCTCTCTCTCTCTCTCTCTCTCTCTCTCTCTCTCTCTCTCTCTCTCTCTCTCTCTCTCTCTCTCTCTCTCTCTCTCTCTCTCTCTCTCTGTCAACACGTTACATCATGTTATGTTTTAAGAGCCTTAGGTCATCGTGTGTGTCTGTGTGTGTGTGTGTGTGTGTGTGTGTGTGCCCTTGTCATAGGTTAAGACTGTCTATCCATATGTCAATTCGCCTCCTCCACCATCTCCTCCTTCTCCTCCTCCTCCTCCTCCTCCTCCTTCACTTCTGTGTTTCTCTTTTCAATATTCTTTACATCTTTTAACTTTCCTTTTTCTATTTTCTTCTCAACGGACAAAGAGACTGACAGCTAGACAGACAGACAGACAGACCCTCTCAGTATTCATATATGGTGATGACAGGCTGCCAATAAGGACCACTAACCTCTCCCTTCTCTCCCTTTTCTCTCTTTTCTTCCCCTTTCTTCTCTCATCTCCCTTCTCCCTTCATCTCGGCTTGTAAAGGAACGCTCCACACCCATCCCTCCCCTCTCCATCTTCTCCCCTTTCCTCCCGTTTCTTCTCCTTTCATCTCCCTTTCCGTCTCCATCCCGGCTTGTAAGGGAACGCTGCCCCCTCCCCTTCCCTTCCTCGCCCTTCTTCCTGCACGTCTGAGTAAAATAATCTTGTGGCGAATTCAAGCGTGAGAGAGGATCGAGAATTTACATGTTAATTGGGACACCTCCATGGCAGCTGCTCTCCTCCTCCTCCTCCTCCTCCTCTTTCTCCTATTCTTCCTTCTTTTTTACGTTGCTATATCCTCCATTTTTTTCTTTTCTTCATTCGTTTGCTACTTTTTTTTCTCATTCTTTTTTTTTACATTATCTTTTTTAAGTATTTTCTCTCCTACTCCGATTTTCTACTCCTTAATCATCTTCCTTCCTCTCAGCTTCCTTTATTGTTTTCCTTCTTTATGATCTGCCTTTTTTTGTTTCATTTTATAATTTTTTTTCGAACTCAATATCTTTTCAATCCTTTTTTAGACAGATTCTTACGGTGTGATTTTTATTTTTTCTTCTTCCATTATTTAAACTTTTCCAACTTCAATTTCTTCCTTTCCTATTTCTAAACACTCGCTCTATTTTCCATCTTTCTCTCTCTCCTTCCTCTTTTCCTCTTTAACTTTTATTCTTTCTCTCCTCTTCCTTTCTTTTTTTACCTCTTCTTCCTCCCACTTCAACTTTTCTAACTTCAATTTCTTCCTTTCCTTTTTCTAAACACTCGCTCTATTTTCCATCTTTCTCTCTCTCCTTCCTCTTTTCCTCTCTACCTTTAATTCTTTCTTTCCTCTTCCTTTCTTTTTCCCTTTTCCTTTTCCTTCCTCCCACCCTCCTCTCACATTTCTTCTCTTTTAACCCTCCAGCCTTTTCTCCCTCCTCCTCCTCCTCCTCCTTCCTGTCTTCCTCCTCCTCCTCCTCCTCTTCCCTCTCTCTTAAAGTCATGCAAACCACCTGAATCACGTTACGAAAGGTGAGACAGGTGTGTGAATGACGTTGTGAAAGCTTCCTTACACACACACACACACACACACACACACACACACACACACACACACACACACACACACACACAATGCACCACTCCACGCTCCACATTTTCGCACTCAGCTCTGTTTATCTTTCCCAATGGAGCACCAAGTTAGGGAAAGATTAGTGAGAGAGAGAGAGAGAGAGAGAGAGAGAGAGAGAGAGAGAATTACCACCCAGTCCAATACCAATGGGACCACAAAAGCACCCGAAAGTAAAAGCTTGTGAACGGACACTAAATTAAAGGTAAAGTAAAGTTGGGAGCATACGATATAGCTGCGCGTGGCCCCGGTGCTCATCTCCGTCGCACTGACCATTGAACCTGTTTGTGTGTGATTTACGAACCCTAAATTTGGTCTGTATAATATATGAAGCTTTGGAAACTATAACTGGCCTTTAGAATATGAAAAAAATATATATATACTAACACGGCTGTAAATCTCGTATCGTATAAAGAAAATGAGCTTCAAGAGTGTAAAAGGAAACAGATAACGTAAATAATAGTTACGAATATTCTCCATAGAGTGAGTTTCGACATTAATCTTTAGAAGCGGGTTATTTTTTTGTACCCTGAGAAAAGACAAAAAAATAGTGGAAATTCTGTCTGTTCCGGTGACATGAATGACTACACGAGAGAGAGAGAGAGAGAGAGAGAGAGAGAGATGCAAATATTTCATCAAACTTCCCTGACATCTTTCTTTCCCTCTCCTTCCTGTTCACGCCTGGCAACATGGGAGATTAATCGATTTAATGAGCGACCTTGGAAGCTGGTGGTGAAAAATGGAGGAGGAGGAGGAAGAAGAGGAGGAGGAGGAGGAGGAGGAGGAGGTGGAGAAGGAGAAGGAGGAGGAAGGGGAGGAATGAATGGAAGATTGTTGAGAGGAATTTAGAAAGGAAGAAAGAAAACAAAGAGAAAAGAGAAAGGAATGGATGGTAAGGTTAATTGAAAGGAAGAAGGAATGGGAAAAGGGAATAAGAGAGAGAGAAAATATTCGCATGTGAACGTATGTAAGCTGAATGAGGAGAGATAGTAAAATTATCCGTAGTTTACATATATAGCTTAACCACGCGAAACCAGACACAGAAGTTATATTCCGCCTCGCCTTCGGTCACGCCCAGCCCTGGTTCAAGAGGTGCTGACAACGTACATCCAATAAGAAAATAGCAGTGGAAAATAATATGCCTCACTCCATGT